>NW_028139379.1:62292-91763 GCF_965202585.1 Thalia democratica | reverse complement strand
ATATAAGTATTTTTTTTTAACTTATTAGTCTATGTTTACTTTTATAAAAATTTCTATTGTTCTATACATTTTTCAATAAGCATTTAAAAAAAAGTAAAGTTAAAATACATACATAGATTAATATTATTAATTTAGTTTGGTTTTAAAAACTAATGCACTTTGATATCAAAATAGAAGTATTTCTTATAACACTGTTCAATACTCAAATGGAAAATACTTTATTTAAATGCAAATTAACAGTTGTATTTAAATACAAAACTTAATATAATTTAAATGATTGTCCAAAATACTCTTAAGTTTGATATTATTTACTTAAAATCACTTATTGATTATTGATACTATAAATTAGTACTTTGTTACAGTTATTGTCCTGGACACGACGTTAGGTATCCGTGGTGTGCGATTCAATAACCAAAAAGTTTTTTCGTGCACCAGGACTTAGGACAAAACATTTTGAGCGTCATTTTCGTTATTTAATAAACTATATTATAGACAATTAAATAATAAATTACTTCAAATTAACTTTAAAGAAAAAGATTTATACTTTTTGCTACCTTTGGCTAGTTAAATTATTATAAAAAAAACAATTGGAAATCCGATTATTTTATTGAATATTTATTATAAGTTTTATAAAACTAATATTCTAAAGGTCAATGCTTTATACTTCTTTAAACTTTAATTAAGCTAAGTAACAGTTTAATACAACTAATAAACAAATTAAGATGACAATAATCTAAATTTTACATTTAATTGTTTTATTTTCAAGTCTATATTTTCGTCTGTATATTGAATATATTGTACTTTTAAAGTACTTTTTATTTCGTAAGAAGTTTTAGTTTTACTCTATACCAAACAACTTTTTATAAACTAGAACGCCTCTAGTGGCAAAATAACAAGATAACTGTTATCTGTATAATAGAAAGTTATGAATATAAACACACTTACAAATCACATATTAACCATTTATTAGAAATGTAATCATACAATTCAACTGAATTTAAAACGGGGAACATACCCCGTAATTTGAAATCATTAAAAAAAAACATCACTAAACTTTCAAAATTGTTTACATTGTCTGAAATTTTAGACTTTGAGTTTATTATCATTTATATCTACATAGTTTTTTTTATATAAACTTAGAGCAGAAATTACTTTTTCGCAATGATGTTTTTCAATCTAATTGTATTCCTAAACATGATTTCATTGTTCTTTTGTTTAAATCTGCTTTAGTCTAAATATACTATTAAATTTGTTATTGTTAAAAATTTTTTAAATATAAACTAAAATTATGTAAAACAATTTAGTGAAATATAAATAAAATTTTTCATAAAAAATTTTAAACTGATAATTTTTTTAAGATATCATTATTATTATTCAAACTAATTTTCAAGGCCTGCTCTTACTTAATTTTTTTTTTTTGCTAGTTGATTTTTATATTACAAATATAAAAATTTTTTGAAACAAAATTTAGACTAGCTAGTTTCTAGACTTCTTTTATCCATCATTCACTTAATTTTGCAAACAAAGAAAAATGGCTGTAGATACTGATAAGACCTACATAAGTATTTTAAATTTTCATTAAGTGTACGTTACTTCTTAAGTTGTGACCCCTCAATAAATTTTTAAGAGTGTGAATTTTCCGAACTTGATTTTCTGTGCACCCATTTCAATTGTAAGTGGTTGCTGATAAAATAATTTTTTAAAGATACCAAAAATAGTAGTTCGAGATGATACATTTTATCAAATTTAAAATATTAGCTAGTGTGTTTTTCTCAACTAAGACTTTATTATTTTGATTTAATTATTTTTATGTTTGAGGCGTAGCGCTTAAAATTTTTCCTATTTGAATTACTAACCACCGTTAGTTCGACTCTGGTAGCAGTTAATCGTAACTACGCCTGATGGAAAAAAAATTTTCATAAAAATGTTTTTTTAATCTGATTGTATTCCGAAACAATTTTTTTGCTTTTCTATTTAAATTTGCGTAGTTTAAATATAATATTAATCTTTTTGTATTTAGAAATTTTTTTAATTTGAAATTGAAATGAGATGTAAAAAAAAAGTTTAGTATATATAACATTTTTCATAAAGAATTTAAGCTGATAATTTTTTTTTAATTTCATTATTAATTTAAAACTATTTAAGTCCAAGCCTGCCTTTATTAAAAAAACTATTATTAAGCTAGATGATCTATATTACAAAAATTATAAAAATATTTTGAAATAAAAGAACTTTTTAGTGTGCAACTTACTATTAAACTTAAGTTTAAGTAAAATAAGTAAATTGTTAAGTCCTGGGCATGACGTTAAACTGTTTCTGATGAATGACTCGATAACCGAAAGGTTTTTTGTACACCAGGTCCTTGGACAAAACCTTTTGAGTGTATTTTTTGTCGTTCAATAAACAGTATTAAACGTCTTTGTGAGTCAAGCAACTTTTAAAAAATAACTAAAAAGAATAAAAACTTTCACATTAAAAAAAAGTTATATCAAAAAAGTAAGTGTATTTTAAAAAACTTAACTTTGTTATTCATACAAAAGTGTTTGTAAATTGATTGGAAAATTACAAAAACTTAATTAAACTACATTTTTTACAAAACGCTTTGAGCGAATCAACAATTTAAAAATAAATACTTCTGTAACCATCGCATAGTGTAAAAAAGTTAGCAAGAAATAAACTTAACTACCAAACTTGCATTAGATAAAAAAATCCTATACTTGATTTAAGTTTTTCGCGAATTGTAGTTGCTTTTTATTGTTATTGAAATTAATATTAGTTTTTTATATTATTATTAATAATTTTGTATTCAGTACTGTTTTTTTGTATTTTACCATTAATATTGTTTATATTAAATGTGTTCTATCGTAGAAAAACATAGTAGTATTTCAATTTTGAACTGATTAACTTTTTATTTAACTTTGTTATTCATGCTCAAATATATTGTATAAAGAATTGTTATTGTAAATGTATTTTTTAAATCTTAAAATATGACATTTAAACAAACTATTGTAAAGTTTCAGCTTTTTTTTCTTAAAGTGAAATTGTATTAGATTAGGAATTCGAAGTTTAGAAAAATTTAGCTTATACAGAGGCCAATCCAATTGCTGGTGGTTTATTCAAACAACGAATCAAACATGACTACAAAATTAATCACTATATTGAATAAAATTGTTTATTAATACTAACTTAATTATAACTTTAATGCATGTTATTGCAAACTAATTTTTTACTTGATCAAACAGCTTTTTCGTCAAATCGTATTTGTAACTAAATTGTATAAAATAACTTGCGTACTTATTTTTACTTAAAAGTGCATTTGTTTTTATTAGTTTTAAATTCAAAAGAAAAATCATTTACACGAAATAATACTTTACCTAAATTTAAATTGGTTACTTTACAATTCAAGTTTAGACAGTTCAAATTCATAAAAAATATTCAAGAGTCAAAAAATCAAAACGTTATAAAAATTTTCACTACTTGAAATAAATACACGTATGTAAGTCTTATTTATATCTCAAGCTATTTTTTTAAACTTTAAAAAATCTATTAGATAGCTGAAAATTACTAAATACAGATATATTTTTAAACTTGTTCAATCAATCATTTATTTAATTTTGCATAAAAAGAAAAAAAATGGTTGGTAAATACTAATAAGACCTGCATATGTATTTTTGTTTGAATATACGTTACCATTTGAGTTGTAACCCCTCAAAATTTTTTTAAGAATGTGAATTTTCCGAATATGATTTTTTTTGCACCCATTTTATTGTGTATGGTTACTGATAAAATTCTGTTTCAAAGATACTAAAATTAATGTTCTGAGATGATACATTTTATCAAGTTTCAAACTTTAGATTTTCTCATTTAAAACTCTACGATTTTCATTCAACTATTTTTATGTTTGATACGTAGCGGTTTTTTTTTTCAAATTCCGAAATTAAAAAAACTAAACACGATTAGTTCTGATGAAAGTTAAATTGATGATTGAGAAACCAGGTTGCAGATAGCTGCATTGTTGTTTACCGTTGTGTGTTTTTTTAATAATTTAATTTTATTTTCAAACAGTAAAATAACTAATTTTTAAATGCATCACTTATTGGTATTTGATTTTAAAAAACCTTAGAAAAGACAACGATGCAAGTTAATTTTAAAAAGAAAAGAAAATATAACATTTATATTCAGCTTAACATTAAATCTAAGTCCTAATCTCTGTTATAATAATATTTACCGAATATTTCCAAATACTAGTGCATAATTGTTAACAACATTGAAATTCTTTGTGGAAATCTAAAAAAAAAGTAAGATATAGCAACAATATACTTTGAAACTACTAAAAATGTATGGAAAATGAAGTGTTTATTCTTCAAATATTATTCTTTAAAGATAAGATGCTGTTTAAAATTGAATCATTTCGTGCCTAAGTATTATCGTTGCAACTAAAATAATCATAGTAAATACTTTGTTAGAATAGTTAACTCAGCTTAAAATTAGTTAATAAATTTATCAAGCTAGTAATGCCTTAGTAAATCAAGTCAAAAATTTAGATTAAAAACTGGTAATGTTCTAAGTGACTACTGTTTAATTTTTTTGTGTTTATTAAAAACATTTTTGACTAAAGTTTACCAGCTTAAAAATCTTATTTATGTTTTATTACAAAGTACACGTTAATATCCAGAGTTATATTTTTTTCTATATTTTAATAAAACGACACTAATAAATTAAATAACCTAATAATAATCAAAATATATAAATTTGTAAATACTTTTGAAACGAACAAAATAAATAAGCTATTTTTTACTTTAACTTTTATAATAAATAACTGTTTATCTTCTAAATATTATGTAAGTCTAGCTCATTTTACATTGTACCTTAACTAGCGTAGTCTTACAAATGTTCGCAAAACACGGTATCTTAGGCTTTTGTTACCAATTTTGTAACTTTGGAAGACAGCTTAACTCTTCAAGACTTTCTACAACTTTGTAGGCTTCTTCGGTCCACACATCGTTCCTTGTGTCGTAACAAAGAACAATTGAAGGAATTGATTTATCGAAAATAAACACAAAGTTCTCAATTGTAAAAGATGCACTCGGCTCTATCAAGAGCTCATTGTTTCGCGGAAGAAAAGTTTTCAAACAAACAAACTTTTTGCACGTGGAATCGTAAACTTCCGACTCATTAGTTCCACCGCCAAACACAAATAACTTGTTCTTAATTGCAACAGACTGGTGAAAGGCTCCACCACCGATCATGCTTGGAAATTTCGACCAGGTGTTACTTATAGGATCATATTCTTCCACCGTTCTTGATACTTGAAAATTGTCCTTATCCGGTATGTGGCAGTTTATGACGTCATCATTTTCGTCATCGTCATCAATCTCGTCATCGCTGTCAACCCAAGCAATGTAAGTTCTCCCGCCAGAGACCAAAATTCTTCCTGAAAAAACCCTAGCAGAAGGTCCTTCTCTCGCCAATCTCATTTCCCTCTTTTCACTCCATTCACAGCTTACCGGGTCAAACTCCAAGCATGAATTAGAACAACCTTCATAAATGTGCTCATAACCTCCAACAACGTATATTTTATCCATTAAAACGCACACACTGAACATTTGATGTTCTTCCCAATCTTCACATAAGTCAGCAACCTCTTCGATTTCATTTGTCACGGGGCAATATTTTTCAACTGCAGAAGAATCAGCAAATAAAGTGCTGTTGAAAGTATAAAAATCACCTTTATAGAATACTGAATAGTCATTTAAAAGCCTTGTGGAAAACGAGGCAGGTTGGCTACAATAGCGATTTGTAACGTATTTTTTCGAATCAAAGAAACTTAGTTTGCCATCTAGGATATCAGCAATTATTGCATTGCATTCTTCAACGTTAGTAAATGATGAAGACTTTTTCAAAATGTGCTTCAAAGCACAATCGGAAAGCAACGGAAACCTTACTAGCAACAAAAGACTTTTGGCATATTTGCTTCTCTCTTGAGTGTTGTGGCTTATCCATGCATCTGCGGCATCAAAGACCTCAATTTCAGACGTGATTAGCAAGTTACAACTTGAAAGCAGTTCACGAACAACAGAATAATTCAGCTCTAAAAAGAATTTTGTCTTTGCGAACACAGTAAACCATCGCTCAAAGTACAACTTTGTAAACTGAACTAAACTTGGAAACTTAGAGAACATTTTAAGTAAAATCAATGTATTAAACCTAGATAAACATTCATAATTGAGGTTACTTTTAATACACTCGATCAACTTCTTTTCTAAACTTTCGTGTAGCATGAGACTGCACATCCTAAGAGCTGGTATAAGGTTGCTTCGATCTAGTTGGAACTCATCTAGAAATAAAAAAAATACATTGAAAATTGTTTGTTATGATTTTGATTAAAATAATTTTTAAGTTTGAGTTCAAAGTTTGCAATTATTACAGTAAAGAAAGATTTTTTTTTATGATTTATCTAGTATTTTATCACACGTATTGACCGAAGTTTAAAAGTTTGTAGAACTAAAATATAAATAAAAGACTAAAAGACTTTAAAACAGTTTGGACTGCATTTCCAATTATGGATTTTTTTGTACACGTATTTTAGACTTTTATAACTTAAGTTATAAATTCTTTTTTAATAAATTTTTTGTTTTTAAAACCTTTTTTAAGAACTCCGCAATACTTTCGTTCTCCTTTGTTTTTGACAAAATTAATGCTTTCATCTTTTGATTTCCATACAAATTCTAAAGTCCTTTGTATTCCTTCTAACCTGCATATAGATAATCTATAATTATTGAGTTTTTGATAGAAAAATGAAAAAAAAAACAATAAAATTGCCACTGTCAACCATTAACTTACTAAATAAAAACAGTTTTAGTATTTATTGTAGAAAATAGTAAAATTAAAGTTAGTTTAAATATTATAGTTGCACTAATTTACCGTTTATAAATATATATTATATATTGCGTAATGATTACCTGTAAATAGTTAAAATTTTTGTACAGTTCTCAAAAAAATAGATCAAAGGTGTTAAACTTTAAGCTTTGCCTGCTCAAATTTATTTTTACTATAAGTTACTACCAAGTTTAAAACTCTTGCTTAAAATATATAAATAGATATATATGTAAATAAATATATATATGTGAAATAATGTGATTATATAAACTTAATCGCTTTCCACAGAGCCAACTTGAAGGGCTTTTAAATATTAAGAAAATTCCATTAGAAAAAACAGATCATACATTTCATAAAACAATCAAAATGTTTTCAATTATCAGCTGTAAGTGTAAAATGGATTGCACTTTTCTAAATATTTGTACAAAAGTTACACAAAAAACAAAAAAATTTAAACGTTTTTAATAAATATTGTACAGTACAAATAATCAGTGCAAAAATAAATCTTCCATCCGAACAAACAATTAAAATTAACAAAACTTAAGTTTAGTGACTATAAAGTACTTGAATAATTATTTAAGAAGCTCCTCTTAAAATACAATAAATCTAATTATTTTTTAGTCACTCAATTGTAGTTTCGTGAATTATAGTTCTTAGTTTAGATCATGGGTCGGCAGGCAGTTGGTGCTTGCGGGCAAAATTTCAAGTTTCCTAAATCTTCGCGGGCCGCAGTTTTAGTTTCAATTACATTTAAATAACCTTTTGGTTTTAGTTTTAATTACACTAGAGAAAGTTCTACTTTAATATTTTAAATGACCTTCAGCTACACATAGAATACCTATTTAAGTTATAAATATTTATTAGAATAAAATTTACAATGACTAATAAGGTACTAAAGTATTAATGCACTAGGTTCTTTATCAAGCGCTCAATAGTTTAAACTTAATATTTATTTTATTTTACTTATAACCTAACTTTCTATAAAACCGAGCTTGAATAACTTTTATGGGTCACTTTTGTACATTGTTTTTAATGTGAACCACATTTTCATATTCTTAAAAATATTAACTTTTGAAAATAATTTTTGTGTTTAAATTAGTTTGCACTTTTTACATAGTTTAGTAGCTAGTTTACTAAATTAATTGTTACCTTTTTTCAAGTAGAAAAGCTAAAACGAATTCTTTTACGTAATTAATGCTCAATACATTACCAGTAAATAACTAGTCTTTTACATGGTTGCTACTTTTGAAGCAAAAGTTTCTAAGTTATATTAAACCCTTTCTAAGTTTATTAAAAGTTGAAAAAGCTAAAAACTTGCTGTTAATCAAGCTCAATTACCTAAATAAAATATCATCATTATAAAAAAGTACACAATATGTAAGTAAACAAGAAAAAAATTACAACTAGTAAACTACACCACAGTCATAAATAATATTCTGAGAATTCGAAGATTTATTCAAAGTGTTTGAAATAAAACTTTCACACACCTGAGTTTTTAAAAAGTGTTTTAAACAGGTTTAACCTAGTCTGAATTTAACATTTTTTTTAAACTATTGCCTATATATTATGCCCTTTGTATTATATAATACAACAATAAGAATTATTTACCTAGTTATAGTGGTGTTCAAAAGTAGATTAAGTATCATGTTGCAACATAAGTTAAAAACCAAACATCTTTGCAGCAGCTCTACTTCAAAACAACAGTTATAACAATTTTCTAAATTTACTATACACACTGTTGGTTGTGGGCTTAAGTTTTTTGAGGTACTTCAACGAAAAAGCGCTAATTCAAGCTAGTTTATAGTTATTCAGACTATTCATCTTTTACCTTGGAAGATTTTTTCCTTGAAAAAGTTAAAGTTCTGATTCTCTTAAGCTTTAAATGTAATAAAAGTAAATTAATTGCCTTTGAACAACATTGTGCCCTGCTCTGCAAAAAAAGCTTACAAGAATAATTTTTCTAACAAATAATTGAGGCAAACAACTCCATTTTGTTTTTGTTGTTAAGCCCTGTTTAAGGATTTAAATGCAAAACTGTCTTAAACTAACAAAAAGTTTTGAATTTTATTGAAATATGTTTTGGTTTCAATATATTTATTTTATAAAGAAAATTATACTTTAACAAAGTAAACTAGAAACACAAACAGAGATAATAATATGTAAAAAGTCTGTTAGTATCCTAAATAGATAACAATGGTTGCTTATTTATTATTTGTTAACTATTAACTTTTTGTTTATGTTTGATATGTATTATTTTGTAAAACAATTTTTATTCACTGTAGTTGGACTTATGCCATGTGTCAAATAATTAAAAAGTCATTTTGTTTTATAGTTGTTTTCAGTTACTGCCAAGCATTATTAAGGGTATTAAAACAGAAAATAGAGTTGTTGTTTAGATTTGAATTTAGAAAATTAGTTTTAATTTTTTTTTACTTATAATAAAGAAAAGGAATTTAAACCACGATGTTTTTGTAAAAGTGTTACCTATAGCTGATGTTTAAAACATAATTGTTCATTTTTATATAAAAAACTGTCTGTTTTTTGAGTAGCACTATTTTATTAAAAATATTTTAGTAACTGCTTTACTGCTTAATAAAAATTTGTAGTAATAAGATTAGAATAGCTACAGGCTCAGTAGGTCGGCTATTTAATCTTGAGTCCTGGCTATTTAATAAATTAAAACTAATTGAAAATAATTTCAACCTGGAGTTGTGTACATTTCATTACAAGTGAAATAAAAAAAAACGTTGATTAAATAAGAAAATTAACTATAATGCACAAAAAAACTTTTTTTTAATTGTAAAATCATTTGAAATAGCAATTCAGTATCTACTTAGTTACTTTACGTATAAAGATGAATTTTTATCAATAAATCTAAATTTCTAATAAACTTCTGCTTGTTCAACGTAAGCTGATTTTTTATTAAGAAGCAACTAAGTTTAAAACATTAACTAGTTTGTTAAAGTATTAAAGAAATATCTAAGAAAATTACTTATGCTGTTTATAATAAAATACTAATGAGTGTATGTTATTTAACTAAATAAAATTACTAAAATTTAAAGAGTGTGCAATATATCAATTATGTGAAAACTGTTGTCAACAGTTTAGAAGAACATTAAAGTTCAGTCGAAGGAAATATTCAAAAAAGTGCACGAGCACAAGAAGCGACAGTTTGTAGGCAAAGTCTGAAAAACTTACGCAACTAAATCGTTCAAAGCCCACTGCCTAAGACTTTGTCAGCTTATTGTGAGACTTTGGTTTACGCTAGTTTGATAAGTTTTCACTAGTATTTATTTCAGCCATCATTAAAAAACTACCAATACTTTGTGTCATCGATAATAAATAATAAGCTTTCCGAAAGACCAACAACAACAGCTTCCGAGACATACCACCACCCTAAAAGGCTTGTATCAGCGCATATGCAATTGAGCCTGCTTGCTTAGAACTTTCTCGCGACTGTGCCTGCTTTATGAGTCCCAATAAAAACAAAAATAGTCTTAGGATGTCTCGGATGCCGTTGTTGATGGTCGTTCAATATAGTTTATTATTTACTTTTGATGGCGCGATACATATAAGCTTTGTTGAAAATGGTCAAAATAAATACTGATTAACATATTAAATTTTAGAAAAAATTCAAAATAAATTAAATTAGATACTGACTAAAACTGAAACTTCACCTAGGAAACGTGAAATTTAGAAAGCGAAGACCGATTGCCTGCCGACCCCTGGTGTAAGGTTTGATATAAAAAAATTGAGGTAAAGTATATGAGCCATGTACTGTTTTATTGCTTTTCTAATGCATAAGTATAACAAATAAAAAATCTAACATGTACTGCAGCGCAACACCGTTTCTTAAACTTGGTTTAAAATAAACAAAAAAACTCTTTTTGTTTTAATTATTTTTTGTGTATCTTTTATATGTCGTCTAGCCTTAAACAAAAACCAGGTCAAGTTTACAAAAACATTTTACCTATACTATAAACCCGTAAACTATTATAAGAACATCCTGAATCAAGTAAAAAAAGTACAAAAAATTTAACTTATAAAATAACTTATCTTATTTCAGGAACGTTAAACTATGTCTAGAAATGTTGGTAAAATTTTACCCACGTATTAGCTGCTGTTTCTGTAGTTTAGTAAAGATTTAATTTAGAAAAAATTGTAGGTGTTTTTGGTAATTTATATATCTTAAAAATTAAACTAATTAACTTATATCAACTTGGAGCAAAAAAAAAACAACTTAAAGCCAAAGATTTTGTTTTGTCTAAATAAGTTTGGCCTTTGGAAAAAAAATTGGAAATCTACTCATTTTAAAAATCAATGGCTGCATGCCAGGCTATAGTGTATTACAACAGTAGCAAAATTTCAGAATGTTTTTTTCATGAAGTGCAGTATAAAGTTTTTCTATTTCATATAAATAAACGAATTCATTAAAACATCCTTCTAAAATAAGTTTAACTTGGATCAATGATTAATTTAAATTGATATTTAAAAAATACTTGTTGTACAAATAATTGATTAAAAGTTTATAATTTTCTAAGCAAACCTTTTATGGGATCCATATTTATCGTTTTCCACCCCGGGTAACTTTGTTTTCAACATCTTCTTAAAATCTGATGATGATGATGACTAAAAGCTTAGTTTTCAGAATTTCTAATGATCTAAATGTTATCATTTTGATTAGAATTAGTTTCTTTTTTATGATTAAGGTTATTAATATAATTTTTAGGCTTAAAATTAGATAGTGTAGCTCATTGAAGCCATTATTTTTTTAGATGTTATGCTCATTACATTTTGTTTGTAACAATAAGAAAAAAAAAGACTTTAATCTATATTTAACTAAAATTATTTAGACAGTTGAAAATTAATGTTATTCAAAATACAAATAGCAAAAAAATTCAGTTTTATTATAAAAAAACTGAATGGCATTTTTAGCAGTAAAATCTATCAAAAAAATATCTAAAAACTTATAGTTTACGTTTTAATAATTTCTTATTATAAAGCAATAAAATTTTATTTAGTAGTATAAAATCAAAACCTTACGTTTTTAATATAAAATTTGAAATGTATACTGACAAAGACTAAATAAAAATTACAGAAATTTATACAAAAAAATTAGTTAGCTTATAAAATGTAGAGCATTAACTGACAAGTCGAATGATTAAAAACCAATTATAAACATTTAATAATAAATTAAATTCAAAACCAATATAGTTTGTTTCAAACAATATAACTCATATAAAACATATGCTATACTATTCCTCAATCAGACTTGTTTAAATAAATTTTGAAAAATATTTTGTATCAAATAACTATTTTAAAAAAATTAGCTTTGTTTCTTTGAAGATTGACTTAGACTTATAACCTGTGTAGTTCAATCTTAAAAATACTGTTAGTTACTATATATATATATATACTTACCTGAGTTTATTTATGAAAAACAATTTTTTTTGGAATTACTATTAATAAACTAAGGTCTGAAAAATAATAAATCATGAAAAACTTTGGAACTAGATATACCTTGGTTAAACTAAATATTTATGTCAATTAAAAGCAGTAGATAAGTAGAATTAATCCAAAACATAACCATTGATTGGTTATTAAAGTAAAAGATAAAGCAGAACATAATGCTTTTTTTGAATGTATCATATACTAAACATCTTAACTTGTTAGTCTTTAACAAAACACTAGTTCTAAATCAGTTTAAACTAATTTCACTTGTAACAAGAAAACAAATAAAAAATCTTAAATGACTTTTCAATCTACATTTTTTAGGTTAGCATAGTCTTTTTTACTATGCAAGACAACAAAAATGACAAAAAAAAGTCTCCTACAATGATACAAAACAACAAATTTCACGACAAACTATATGTATAAAATTAAAACAAGCAGTTTTTGTATCATTTCTCGGACCATTATACTAACTACGCTTCTTACTTCCATTACTTGTTCTTATATTTATTATGATAAAGAAAAGACTAGAGTAGTCTTATAACAGATTATTAAGAGTTTTGTATTATTAGTTTCTTAATAGTTAACTGTTAAATTTACGACCAGAAAAAACTTATGTTAGGTAACCGTTTTTGTATTAAATAATAGAACGATAGAATTCAATTGCATTTGAAAATGATTTTCCAAACCAAACCCTTCATTGTACTATCAATTTAAAATGATTCTTATATATTTTTGTTTATAAGTTTTGTTCAACATACTAAAGTTAAATTATTTAATTTAAAATAAACGCTTTTTTTAGCTTGCTGTCTAACAAAAATTTATGTTGACTTATTTTCATAAATATATTAAGGGCATAGGCCATAGGGGGACAACACTATTTTCACAATTTAATCTTACTTTATATAATTTTTACTAAGCTACAAGATCCTTTTTACGTATTTAAAAAATTAAAAATATTTTTTGAGATATAGCCGGTTAAAGTCGGAGGCAACAATAGGTTTCTTATGGCAGGCACAAATTAAAATGGCAAAAATAGACTATTTCACTAAAAATCTATCTTCTCTTACGTTTTTCGGGTTAACTACCTCAAACTTTCAGGAAATGTTTTTGTAATAATTAAAAATTTCTGTTTCAAGAATTTAAAAAAAAATAAAAAATAAAAACTTTTTTTTGTTTTTTTTTACATTTTTTAAAATTTATTTGAAAATTCCTTGCGACAGCATTTTTCAAATATTGCAAGGAGCATTTCCTAAAAATTTGTGATAGTTATCTTAAAAAACGTAGGAAGAGATAGATTTTTAGTGTATTCTAGTTGATATATGTTTTAATTTGCATCTGCCATAAGGAACCTATTGTTGCCTGCGAATTCGGTCGGCTCAATTTTGAAAAATATTTTAAATTTTTCAAATCTGTAAAAAGCATCTTGTAGATTAGTAAAATATATATAAAATAATATTAAATAGTGGAAAAAAGTGTTTAACCCCCCCCCATGCTCTTAATACTGCTAAAGGTAAAATTATTATTGTATACCATAACGGTTGAATTTTATTTTAAATTGATATTAAAACTACTAAAGTTAAAATTATTAATGTATATCATTTAGTTGTATTGATAATTTTAAACTAAATTCACAGTTAAAACTTAAATCAAAAATTTGATTAGTTAAGTATATCCTAAGCTGAATGAAGTTGAAACTGTAAGAAAATCTTTAAAATTTACATAAGGAAATAAAGGGAAAAGTTCAAAAAAAAAAACTTTCTCAGATTTTGAAGAATTCTTTAAATTATTCTGACATAGCCTAAATGTGTAGCAATCATAATTTTTATAAATTTAATACAATCCATAAAACAAATGAATAAATTTTATTATTAAAAATATGAACATATTAATACTTATTATACAACTTTGTGTTTTATAATGCTTTTTTATGACACAACTATAACTTTACAATTTTACTTTGTTTAGCAATAAATCTAAACAGAAGTAATCCTTTAAAATAAATATTTTTTGTGTTTATACCTTTTCTATAATTTTATTATAAAATTAATTTATTTAAAGTTAAAAACAAAGTGAATTAGTTTACCAATGCCATGTTTTCAACAGAAGAAAAATGGACAAATCAAAATAAATTCTAGGACTTAAAAACTCTTTCTGTGTTTATTTTATAAACATTATATTATCCAGTGTAATGGAAACCTTACAATATGTGAAAAATTTCAAAATAATAAATTTTAATTGCTTGATGTATGTCACGATTTTTACACCAGAAAAAAATATTTTCACAAAATGAGAAGAAATATATGGAAAAAATACAAGAAATTACTAAGAATTTGAAAATGGAAAATATGAATACATGATTAATTTGTATTACTTATTAGATTTAAAATTTGTGTTTTTTCTTTGTTTTTTTTCATTTTTGTTATGTTTAGTGGGAACCATGAAAACGATGGTTACTTTGTCTTGAATAGTTTTTTGTAATTGCTTTTATACCAAACTTTAAAACCCATTATTTTTAATTTCTTTAATGCTAACTTGAAACATTTTTATTTATTATAAAAACGTTCTTTTGCTTGGCTTTTCATAATAACTTCCATCGAATTGGGGTGTGACTTAAGTAGTGGGGCCCCTTTAAAAATTTACCATTCTTTTCATTTTTTACTTATATAGCTTTTCTCAAAATAAAACAAAAAAAAATTTTGAACTTTGTTAAACAACTAATTTTTTTTTTAAATTTAATATTTTAAGATATCTCCAAATAATTGCTTTGTTTTAATATTCAAGTTTATCATGGCTTTACTGCAAATATATAATAAATCTCAAATAATTTTTACTTTAAATATTCTTTTTTAACTAAGTTTTATATAAAGAAAAAATTATTTTTTCCATTTTTTTTTATATATAACCTGTGCAAGTTTTACATAAATTTACATTATTCGAGTGATTTTTGGCTAAATTACCATGAATTTATGTAAAACTTCCATAGATCATAGAAATAGAAAAATATTATAATTTCTTAATATAATACTTATTTAAATAAAAGAAAAGAAAATAGAAATTATTGAAAAATGTTACATAGTTGCAGTAAAGCTATAATAAACTTGAATATCAAAAAAAATATTTTGGGTTATTTAAAAAAAAAGGAAAAATAAATATTTCCATCATAAAAGACTTAGTTAAATAGGTAAGTTTTTATAATATTTTTGGAGAAAAATATTCAAATCCAACTCGATAGAAAATATTGTGAAAAGTAAAGCAAAAGAACGTTTTTAAGAATAAAAAAAAGTTAAAGTTAGCATTAAATAATATAAAAATGTTAGGTTTTAAACTTTGGTAAAAAAATTATAAAAAAAGCTATTCGAGCCAAAGTAACCCACTACCATGACATATGCCACAAAACTCAACATTAATATATTTACTATGATAAAAAAGGCATTAATATTGAGTAGTTTTTTCTTGATTTTGTTAAAAAAAATAGTTATGAGTTTTATTGCAAAGTAAACCAGTTTAAGTTCAAGCTTATTTAAAAAACAAAAATAACTTTTATGTCTTTTAAAGTTTATGAAGATCAGGGTTTCAACTGACAAACTAAAAAAAACTGAGTCACCATAAAACAGCTTAAATCAGCTTTTTAATACACTTCAAGTATGTTTTGAGTAACCACTAAACCAGTGCGCATTGAGCACTCTTGTGTGTATATAAGTATACATCTATTTCATTTAAAATTTTTAAGTACAGCTGTTGCAAGGCTAAAAATGTATTCATACTTAAAATCAACAATGTATAAAATTACAATAAATTGTTGAAATATTTATAAATTATAGATTAATTTATTGAAACAGACACCTAAAAATTAATTTGAACAGGTCTTTGGAGGCCTAACAACCTGAAGGAATAAAAACGAGCCTGAGTTACATCAAGCTAGAATGGGTTAAGCTGAGATTATGAGAAAATTTACAATATAATATAAGCTGAAAACTAAAGAAAAGTAGTTTAACTTGGCTAAAGATTTAGAAGTCTTTAAACTAGCTCGACTTTGTCAAAATGTGTTGCAAAGATTACTTGTTAATATTTGTTACAAAAATGTATTTATTTAACAATATACAAAACTGAACCACTTAAATATCCTAAACTAAGTATATATAAAACAAGTATTCAAATAAATGGGAATCTGTACAATTTATCTGAAAACAATAAATCTTATCAAAAAGAAATCAAAGTATGAGCATAATTGGTAATTACCTAGGATGATGTTGCACCAATATCAAGCTGAAATTATATAATTTTTTATGGATTTTTATCACACAATTTTATATTTTATAACACTAATTTGAACTTATTCATCTAGAAAACTTAAGTATTTAATCGCTTTTATTTTACAAGATCAATTCTAAGAATACAGCGATTATATCAATACATAAATTTATTGATTACGATATTGTAAAATAAAATCCATTAAATAGTTTCGCTTCTTATAATAAAAAAATTAGTTCTTACTTTGTGTTTATATAACTTGTTTATAACTAAGTACTTTTATATTAATCAAATTAGGCTTAAAACATTGATTTTTAGTCTAAAACTATTAAAAAAAGACATCAATTACAAAATAATTTCAGCTTGATATTATTGCGATACCATCCTAGGTAATTACCAAACAATTTTAAAAGCGGAAACATATTCAAATCAACAAAACCATCATCTTTTTTTTAAATACTATTTTTAAATTGTTTCATTGCAAACTGAAGTATAGTTGTACATCTGTAAAGAAGTTATAATTACAGTTTATGATTAAATCACACATTAAACAAATAAATTAAACTGTAAAACAAAGTTTCAGTTAAATTTTGAGCAAAGCTTTTTAAAAAAACTTTCCTCAGTAAGTTTATTTAATAAGTGTTACAATTTTTGAATCCAGATACTGAAACTATCCAAAAGCTACTAATGTAAAAAAGGAAATATCTTCACTCATCCGAAAACAAGTACCTTTAAAACGCTAATTTGTCTTTTTCATATTTTTAGCCTAAGCAGTGAAACCGATTGAACGGTTTTAAAGGTTTCAAAAGACTTACAACCAGACTAGAAAATTATAACCAGGAAAAGCACACTTATTGTATAGCAAGAACGTAGCCAGCTAAAAAAAGTAGCGTGAAAATATTAAAACACTTGAAATGACGCAAGATAACGTCCTAGCAGAAACACAGCAATTTAAACTGTTTCTATTTTTATTAAATTTATTATGAAAGTATGCTGTTATGTAAATATTTTAAAAACAAATGGAATATTGAAGTATAAGTGATAACTGTAAACAAGGCAATTTATTTTGCGCCACACCCAGTCATTCTTTGTGTTTCCACTTTGTATAACCCCATAAAACTTTTATTGAAAATAAGCATAAGAAAATCGCAATTTTATTCACAAGCAGTTATGCTGTTAATTGTACAACCTTCAAAATTTTTGTTGAAACTTTTCAAATCAACATTTAACGTAACTAGTATAAACAACTTTTAATTATGCAAATATTAGTATGAACTTGTTTATCAAAGAAAAAACAGCAGAGTTTATTAGAATCAATTTGCAATGCATAACTTTTTAATTTTTTTATGAGCTTACTGTATGCAGTTTAGATGTGTACTATTTGTTTAATTTTTACAAATTTACAATTTTATACTTTGTAAATACTAAAATAAACTTGAACTTATTTATCTAAAAAACTTAAGTATTTAATCGCTTTTATTTTACAAGATCAATACTTAGAATACAGCGATTATATCAATACATAAATTTATTGATTACGATATTGTAGATTTGAAACAATAAAAGTTTACGTTTCTGCAGATTTACAGAAACCTACCAAGCTACGTGCCTGATGTATAGTAATGTTCTTAGTAAGATTTTTAAGATGAAGAATTGAAACAAAAGCAAGTTTTTTTGCACAGAAGTATACGTTTCTGCAGATTTGTCGCAGTATTCACGCGATAAATTTATTTAAA
This sequence comes from Thalia democratica, assembly GCF_965202585.1. Lineage (NCBI taxonomy): Eukaryota > Metazoa > Chordata > Thaliacea > Salpida > Salpidae > Thalia > Thalia democratica. The sequence continues at coordinate 73,443 of NW_028139379.1, read as the reverse complement.
AGCGGATGTTGTAAACTGTTTTACGCAGTTTTCGTGACGTGTTTCCAGTATTAAAAATAAACATTTTTTATTTTAACGAGTTAACTTCATTTCAATGCGCATATATTTGCGTTTGTCTTCAAATACGCGTTAGTTGCTTAGTTGGTGAATTATTTATTCCGCACTTCAAATTACGATTAAGTTCAACGTTTATTTCTAGTTTCGAGAATCAAGAAAACGTTTACATCGCGAAGTTGATGTTAGTATTTTATATAACTTTACGATTGTTAATGATTTTTATAGATTTTATTTAAGTCGTGATTTGATAGTTTCTTTCTCAGAACTAAGAATTATTATTGAAATAAAGTAATTTGCATTTATAAAAAGTGTATTTTATTCATAACTTAGAGATAAGTTTTGTAACTTATTACTGTTAGCATATTATTTACTACTTGTAAGTACAGCAGTCAGAAAGTAAGTTTCTAGAGACCACGAATCTAATATATAAACATAAACTATCATTAAATATCCTAATTGGTTAAAGATTTACAGAAACGTACCAAGATGCGTGCCTGATGTATAGTAATGTTAAGCATGCACAAACTATATGGTCGTTATTTGATGTTAAAAGGTTTAAACATTCGTTATTAATTATTTTCTTAATTTCTACCCTTATTAAGCAAACGTACTAGTGTCTATCTAAAGATCATCATGTCGTGTGTGTACTTTTTACTTAGTTATTTGAATTCTTCATACTAACTGACTAAAAGACAAGATGTAGTAACTTTTCAATTTCGCAGTGTATCGCAGTTATGTTACGGAACAAATTTTTAACTTTATATTTTAAATAAATGCATCTAAATTTTAAAATGCGTGTCCTAAAATTTAAAACTTATTTGAATATTTTCTATAAAAAAATTTTATATTTTAATCGGTAAGCTTAAATTGAGTAGCTAAAAATAATAAAATATAATATTTGTAAAATAATAAAAACAAAATAGGGAAGATAAAATTTTATTACCAACAACCAAAGCTTGTTAATTTCATTCAGTTTATCTTTGAAAATAAATAAGTTTAATATAAATAAACCTCACAAAACGAATGAAACTGATTAAATAAAACATTAGATATTTAAAACAAAACATGTTATGAATATATTTTTGATAGTTTGTTTAAAAAAAAACATGAAAAAAAAAACTTTACAACAGTGTTCAATTTAAACATATTAGTCCAATACAGTAAATATGATAAAGTGAACAATATAATAATATGTAACGCTTTTTTTGCCAATTTTCCTACCGCTTCAAATTAGTTTGCAAGTTTGTCAATATTTTTAAAAAGTGTTTTTTTTATACTGAAATTTAAAATTAAAGTTTGTAGTATATTTTGTGACCTCATTAAATGTGAAGTATTCACTAAATACAAAAATTCATAAAGAATTATACTTTCTATTTAAAACGAAATAAAGTTCACAACATTAAGAAAAAACTTTTAGTTAAAACTTTGTAATGTTTTATATTGTATCAAGAGACACAAAACTAAATCATACTTTATATTGCGTTAAAGTAAACTTTGAATATTATACTAGGTTTTAAAAAGTATTGAAAAGTGTTTAAAGTTATATAAAATATATTATCAAAAAGGTTAGAATTAAAATTTAAAACCAACAAAATAATTACATTATAATCATGTTAGGAAACTTCACTTTGATTTACTCTCAAAGAAAAAGATTGTTTAAGTAAAAGTATTACAAAAATTATAATCTAAATAAATGAAAGTAATGACTAATATCACTTAGGAAGTATAACTTGAATGAAAAGAAAAAAAAGTATTTTAGTCTTAGTTTAAATGAGACTAATATTAATTTATCATTAATTCTATTTGTATTTAAAATTTATGATATAATTTTTCTATTTACACGTTTATATTTCAACTATAATCGACAAGGCTTAGAATACGTTTAAAGGTTTCTTTTATTAGTTTAAAGATTGTGTTACCAGTTAAGTTGTAAAAAGATCTTAATCGAATACAAAAGTATTAGTATTTGGTAATCCAAACGATATATAAAGTATAAAAAAAGTTTAAAACGATAAGCGTAAAATAGACAGGTCATTGGTTTTGCAAACGGTAATATCAAAGTATGTTTAATTTAAGATTATCTGATTGATACTTAAAATTAAATTATTATTTTTAAACCAGTTTCACAAAACACATTAAATTAATCAGATTAAGTATTTATTGTTTATAGTTAATTTACGTTTCAATATATAATTATTTTATTTTGATAATATGTCTAATAAAAATGAAAGACGTTAAAAAACATTTTAAACAAAATTATTACCTTGTTATGGCGTCTAAGTAATTACATTATAGTTAAAAAACTGCATTTTAAAAGACCTAGAACTCAAAGATAATCTTTAAATATAATATTTTAGTTTTTTTTTACTAGTTTGGAACCAAAGTTTGTGGTATAATTTGTGACATAATTAAATGTAAAGTTTTTATTAAGTACAGTGTATTTTTCGAACATGCTAGTATTTCCTTAAAATTGTTAATATAAAAAACAAGATTTAATAATTTAATAAATTTTAAAAATTTTAATAAAAACTTGATTCAATTGTTGTCCTATACAAGACGTTTAAAGGTATTCGTGATGTTAGACTTGATAACCGAAAGGTTTTTTTGCGCTCCAGGTCCTAGCTCTAATATTTTGAGCGCTTTTTTGTCGTTTAACAAACAATAACATAATAACTCAAGTTTAGTAAAAATAAAAACGTCAACAGTTTGATTTTCTTTTATATACTTCTTTTGAACTTTTATTCTTAAATAAAAAAAAGAAATTACAAACATTTTTGCAACAAATACAAACTTAAATAACATAACTTTTGTTTTTATTAACTTTTTTACCTGCCAAATAAATGCATATTTCGACTAAATTTAAAAAAGTTATTAAAAAAATTTTATATATAAAATATCTGGCTTGCAACAACTTTAAACGGCTTCATAGTTTAAAATCCATATAAAAGTTTAAAATTAGTTAATTTAACTCTCTCCAACTTTTATAACCATATTTCGTTGAACCAGTTTTTATATACAAGTCATAAGGTTTATATTTTTAAAGTATAAATAACCTAAACTTTCGCTTTAATAAGAAACTAATATAACATTTATTACATACGTTTTGACCTTGTAAGTGTACTTTGATTTTTATTTATGAAATTTAATTTGTAAATTGTACATAAAATAAGTTTATCAAGACTTTAATACTTAAATATAAACTATATTCACAAATCTAAAATATTTTAATCTAAAAAAAATATGTAAACTAAATACTATAAAACAATACCTTGAAAAATGTTATTGTATTTTTAGACTTCAATACAAACTCATTACAATCTTAATTTTCATTTTTAGAAATAAGTATGCTTAATTTACATGAATAGTTTGATAGGCTTTTTTATTCGTTATTTTGCTTTGAAATATCAGTCAAGTTTTGGAGAATAGCTAATAATTTTATTACTAAATACACCATGTTTTCAACGATTTCAACCGTTTTTACAGACTAAATTACAATTAGTTGAAATTTATTTTTCTTTTTATGAAAATAATAGAAGCCATGTAGATACTTAAACTTGTTACGCCATTCTAAGCAAATATTTTAATCAATACTGTAGTTGCTCGAATAGTAATCTTTATAAACAAAACTAAGTTTTTAAGATAAGAATTTAAATTCATCTTAAATAGTTACTTTTAACAAAGTTTCATATACTAAGCAACTATTTATACTATAAATTTTATATATAATTTAATGAACATAATTGTACTTGATTATTAATTTTACGCTTTAGTAAAAAGTAACACCTCAAAATAATTATAATTTTTCTCATTGAACAACAATGAACTTGACTTTAAAATAAATTGTACGTATGTAATTGGTAAATTATGATGTAAACTCCAAAACATTTTAACTTGAATATGTATACTTGTTTGTACAATTCTTAAATGAAGCATTTTAGAAAGGTACTAGGAAATAAATATACAAAGTTGTAATTATTAATTTGTTCAAACAAATAAGTTAGGTGCTTTAATTTATAAACTATAAAAAAGTAAATCTGAACAAAATATTGACGACTAGCCATACTTAACACAACTGTATAAGACTTAACTTTGATATACAATAGTAAATAAAACATCATTGAAATCAATATTAAATAGAGGTTTAGACCAGCGGTTCTTAAATTTTTTTTCGGTTTTTACCCGTTTTTGGAAGATTATTACCGAGTATACCCCAAAAATACAAAATAGTATTTAATATGAGGAAAAATAATAGATTTTTTGAACTTTATGCACACTAAATCTAAAAAATACTAAACTTTAAAGAGTTTATTGAACTTTGAAAAAATTAAAGTTAAATATTAACTTATTAATAAAAATAACAATTAAAAACATTGGTTTATATAACTTGTAGTAAGAAAATTTACCCCCAGTTTAAGAATTGCTGGTTTAGACAACAGGTCCTTGGACCAATGTTTTGAGCGTTTTTTAACAGTCTAATAAACAATATAACTATCATAATAATATTAAATAAAGGTTTGAACTTTAGTGTAGCAGATACTAAAGAGTATTATTCAAAACTATTTAAAATACAAGTTTAAACATAAAACAAATATCATATAGTAAAAATCCAGATAGGAATAACAGGATAAATGTCTAGGCAGGAAATTGGTAGTTGATTCTAAGTTTCGAAAATAAATTTTTGTGGGACAAAGTTGTTGCTTTTGTTTACATCTGAGTCTACATTAAGCAATTAAAATTTACTTGAGATTTTTTTTTTACTCTTTGTTATAGATTCCAGAACATTTAGTTCAGAAATTAAATGCTTGTGGGCCGCTTTTTCAAACTTCATGGGCTACATTTATTATTCGGGTACGTGTTTTTAAACTTTTAAATTTAAATTATAGATGTTAAACAATTGGTTTATTTTTATTTGTTTATACAACATAAACGAGAACTTAAACTTGTGTTATAACTCGTGACAAAACATATCAATAAAAATGCAAAATATTTTCTTTAAAAACTTCTAGAAGCCGTTGAGTTATTTAAAAGCAATTTTTTTTTCTAATTTTTTACATGTTTATTTTCATTAATGTTTCTTTTTAAATTTCTATTAGCTTCAAGCATAAGTTAGTTTAACTTAAAATTTGTGATAAATTTTGTTTTAAGTTATACTTTGTTTTGATTAAGTTATACGCAAGAAATGATAACTTTATTCCCAAGTAAACCGCCTTTTTTACGGTTTTAAATTAAATATATACCTGCCTCCATTCATACTTTAAAATCGTTTTGTTTATAAGCAACAAACTGAATCCAAGTTTGTGATGTTATCATTAACGTCATTAGATGCAAAGTTTATACTAAATTTATACACAACCTTTAAATTTTAAGTTGTTTTCAATATCAGAAAATAAAATTAGAAACCTAAGTAGCGTACCGCAGTTTATTTTTTGTTGTAAATATTTACACATTTAAATAAAAATATTTTACCTAGCGGTAAAATAAACTTAAAGTTTTTAAAAATGCTTTGGATAATATTAATAAATATATTGATTTGAAATTTTCACTGCTTGTTAAAAATAGTTTAAATTAACCAAACAAAATAAATATTTCAATAAGTTTTTTGACTTAAATTACGAGCAACGAAAACAGTGTGTACTTAAAATGAAAATGTTGAGTTACTTTTTTAAATTCAAGAAATAGCGAATATTTCGAGATAAACATCACCTTACTTAAATATTGTAACTTTTAATTTATAGTGTTATTATTTAGTAAAAAAAACTTATTACTAACAATTCTATTTTTGATCGACACAATTTCTAATAAACCTTTCTAATAATTAAAGAGATATTTCGCACTTTTTGTCAAGATAAAACATTTTTTAATATATCAGTCTGAGAGAAATATGTTAAGTTAACATTTTTTACGGTTTTATAATTCTTCTGCACAAAATGTGTATAAGTATTGATAAAAATAAAATTTTCATTAGCTTCAAGCATAAACTAGTTTAAATTTAAATTTATGATAAATTTAGTTTAAAGTTGTACTAATCGACTTTACTTTTGACTAAGTTATACGCAAGGAATGATAACTACATTGTTAAGTAAACCGTGTTTTTAACGGTTTCAAATTAAATAAATACCTACCTCCATTCATACTTTAAAATCGTTTTGTTTATAACCAACAAATTGAAGTCAAAGTTTGTGGTGTTATCTGTAATGTCATTAATACAAGATTATACTAAGTTTATACACAATCTTTAAGTTGTTTTCAATATAAGATGATAAAAATAAATATAAATATAAAAAAAGCGTAGCAATGTTATTTTTTATTGTATTTGTATTTACATATTGAAATTAAAACATACTACGTAGCGGTAAAGTAAACTTTTAGTTTAATAAAACGCTTTGGATAAAATAAATAAGTATAATGATTTGAAATTCTCTCACTGTTTGTTAAAAATAGTTAAAACTTATTCAAACAAAATAATATATTTTAATATGTTTTTTTCGAAAAGTTGACTCAAATTACGAGCAATGAAATCTGTGTGTACTTAAAATGAAAATATTAAATTGTTTTTTTAAATGCAAGAAATAGCGAATATTTCGATAAAAACACCACCTTACTTAAATATTGTAACTTTTAATCTATAGTGCTATTATTTAGTGAAATAGTTATTTATTACAAACAATTCTATTTGTGATTGACACAATCTCTAATAATCCGTTTTAATACATAAAGAGATAAAATATTTCGCACTTTTTGTTAAAATAAAAATATTCTTAAATTTATTTGTCTCAGAGAAAGATGTAAACTTAAAATATTTAAAGGGTTCGACAATTTTTGTAAACAAATTATGTATAAGTATTGATATAAAAAAAACTTAATTAAACATTTATATATCTAGATAATCAACTATATAAACAACTTCCGAAAAAAAAAATTAAAGAATTATAATAATAAGTAGAAAACAATAAGGACGTTTTAGTATAAATAAAACAAGTTAATATTTTAAATTTAAAATAACATAGTAACTGAGTACCGTTTTTCAAACGTAACTAAAACTATATTTATAAAACTATATTTTTTCAATATAAAATTTGTTTGATCTAGTTGTTTGATAAAAGTAGAATGCAATCAGTTTCATTCAAATTACTGTCCAAAAATACAAAAATTTATCAACTACATTCCTAACTAAAATGAATTTTGAACAGTTATAAAATACTTTGTTCGAAACTAACCATTATGACTGAAATGCTTTTTGTTAATAAAAAAAAATTAAAAACCAAAGTTCGTGATATAGGTTGTGACTTTGTTAAGTGTTAATTTTATATTATACAGTATTTACAAAAAATTAGAATAAAAGATAAATAGAATTTTGTTCTTAAGCTTAAAGAAGTCGTTTAGCTACTTTAAAAAAATCTAACTATGTAAATAGAACTAATTATTAATAATGAGTTATTTCATAGCTAACCTAGTAATAACATAGTTTTTAAAATTACTACTGCAATTCAAGTATAAACTGATCAAACTTATAGAAATTTATATATAAATTTTTGAAAACTTTAGTTTTTTGTTTTTGTAACTTTAGTTACTTATTTTTAGGATTATGTTGGCTTTAGTAAACATAGATTTAAAAACAGTTGTGTTAATAATGTTTCTGTGACTAACATATTTTCAAAAATGTATTACATATTTTTGATAAATATTTGAAACAAGCCCAATCAAAACTAAATTAAAATTATTAAAATTAAGTTTGAAACGTTTACTTCAAACTGTCTAAAATGAAAACTGCATTAGTGAGAATGTTTGAAAGTATTTCTGTTTAAACTATTATAAAATAAAAATTATCATTAACTAAAAACTATTATCACTTGGCACGTATTGATTTACTATAAAACATTTTTTACAAGTTTTTTAAACTATTGTAATGCCATTTGCATTTTATTCTTTTTTGAGAAAGCATATTTTGTACAAAAGCTCAAGCTATGCTTGAGCTTGGTTTTTTTAGTTTTCACTGTTTCGCAGTAAACTATTATTCATTGCTTTTGTTGGCGGATTTTTGCTGCATTTAGTTTGTGATTGGTTTCGATCTCGTATAAGCGAACAAATAATTCGTTTTTAGTTTGTTTCATGAGGTTTGTTTAAACAAACACATAGTTTTCAGATTCTTTGATTCATGTATTCTAGTCTTTTAAAAGAATGGATAATTTGATTTATTGATATTTTATGTTGTATAGTATTTTATTATCTTTTTGTTTTGCAATTTTATTAAGAATACATTTGATTACCACAGACTCGAATTACGTTTAACAGTAGTATAAGCAACTTATGTATAAAACCTTTAGTACTAGTAGATAAGTCATGTTAGTCTATTTATCAAGTATAGTTTAAGCTTAGCTTGGGGACATCTTTTATGTAAATTGAAGCGCACGTAGAGCCAATTAAACCAGGCCCCTAACATTTTATAAATAAAATACACCTCGTTAGCGATATGATGACTCAAACAGCCAGTTAGTTACAACTGGCATTTAACAATGATACCTTCATTAATTATTTTTACATTAAGTAGATGATGTCCCAAAAAAGATTAGAATAAACCTATTAGAAGATTAGTATAATTTTTTAACAACCTTATAAACCTACTTCACTAAACAATAGTTTAAGTTACCCATCAGCTTTGTAAAACTGTTTCAATAAACAGTAGTTTAGATTCAATCAGCAATTATAACTTATTAGAGTAATAGCATAATTTAAAATTACACCTTATAAACCTATTTTAACAATAAATGAGATTAGTTTAACACTAACGTACAACTATTTAACGGTATCGATACAATAGCGCGTTATAGTCAGTGACCGCCAGGCCCGCGTTTCATGTATAACCAAGCATATCCCTTAAGACGTCACCCGCGATACATACATAACCAAGCACATACCCATAGTGGTTTTAGGGCTAGTTGATAAATGAAATTATGTTGTTGTTAATAGAAATTCAGTCAGAAATTTAAACATAATAACTTTTAGATAGTTATTGATGTATCATCATTTAAACCAGTCATCAGGTCTGTAAGCTCACAAAACAGAGTTTAAATTTTCTTGTCAGAAAAACAACTAAATAGCTTGAGTTTGTTTGAGATTTGAGTTGTTTTTTGCAAATGTCAATTAGTTTTATTATGCTGAAACTCTATGTTAAAGTGGTTTGGAAAAGTCTCACAAACATGTGTTAAAACTAAAATGTGTTTGTTGGGTATGACATTATCGCACTTCAATGTTGAATAGTTTTTCATAATAAATTTTTTATCTTGTACGAGCAAGTTGAAATAATTTTTTTTCTTTCAAATTGTTCTACCGTCAGTAATTTAGTATGGTTTTTTAACTTTTTACACATTTTATTAAAAAAAAGTTCTATAACAAATTAGTGAAAAAAATATCATTAAACAGTGGATACGATACTTAGTTGATAAATATAAATAGTAGTTACTAACAAATTCTAAAAACATGTGTTTTTTGTCGGTAGAAGCATTTAAAAGTTTATAGAAAACTACTGGATTATGAAAATAAAACTTAAAACAATGTTTATATGAAAAAAATAACTCTCTAGAAATTTTCTATGTTTTACTAAACACGTAATTGTACAAAGCTGAATATAAAATTTAAAATATTAAACATTACTCTTTTTTAAATAAGCTTGTAACAAAAAGAAAGCAATAGTATATTCATAAAGCTGTACGTTTTATAGTTATAATAAAATAAGATATACATTTATTGACGTCATAAATTGTACCATAAAGTCTGGCTTCAAGATTATGTATAATTACATTTAATTGAAAAGATTGTTAGAATGCTTAACTACAAGTATAAAGGAATCGAGTCTCAAAAACAAAATGTGTATTTACAAATGAATAAAAGGATGACAAAACAAAATACAACAACCTGCTAATAAATAACACCAAATTAACTACTTTGGCTCAAAAGCAAAAGTGAAAAACATCATTCTTTATAAAAAAAGTATCCGTTAGTGCTAAGCTACAACTACTCAATACGTAAGCAACTAAAGAGCCAACAGCAACTAACCAGCCATTTGAGCTTAGCTCGATCTCTTTAAAGGTAAGTAATTTGAGAGAAAAGAAAGACAGCCACTTTCGACTGCGAAAAATCCAATAGCATTACAGTTGATGCAGTTAAAATTTAATTTATTTGTCAAGGTAATGTTATTTACTTGTCACGTTAATTAACACTAAACTTGTTTTATATTTTTAAAGTTCTGTTTTAGAGATTTATAATGTTCGCTCTAATTTTACAAAATAAAATTTACCTTATCAACTTACACTTTTTTTTATATTATTGTTAAGATCTAGTACATTTAGTTTTTTTTTTACAATAAAAAATAGTAAAAAAAAATTTGTTTTATTTTTTCGCTGCATACCTAGTCAATTTAATTAAGATAATATTGAAAACATGTTATATCAAATAATTATTATTTCTAAGTTGGAACAGTTTTATAAGTAAAATAGTGTAGTAATGCTTATTTTGTTTCGGTTAAATAAGCTAATTAAAGTAAATTTATAGGGGAAAATATGCACAAAGGGTCTCTCTGACACAAAGACACTTGTACATAAAAGATCAGTTTTTCACGAGTGACAATTTTGCAGAAGCAAAAAAAAATTTATACAAAATAAAATAAACAACTAAATAAAAAATTACCGCCTAAAGATAAGGGGTAACAGTAGTAGTATAAAATAAAACAAAAAACAAAAATTACTGAGTAAAGGTAAGAGTTAGTTATAAGACAAGAGTAACAAAAAACAAAACAAAAACAAATAAACAAAATTACAAGTATGAATTATTGGAAAAATAAATCAGTAATTAGAAAAATGAGTATGAGAATAAAAAATCTATTTCGATCAACTCTCATAAATAGAGTACAATGCTAACATAAAATAAGATTTTGCAAACTTTTGTAGAAGGTATTAAATTATAAAATAATCAAAAGATAATTAAAGGACTAAAGCTATTATTAAAATATTTATAATTAAGATAATTTAAACTTACTTACGTTAAAACTAATCTACAGTAATTCTATACATCAATATACTGGAAAGAGTTTTTTTTAAA
>NW_028139379.1:0-62192 GCF_965202585.1 Thalia democratica | reverse complement strand
AATTTTGAATTGACATATTTCATTTTAATAATTTATGAGAGAAATTTAAGTTGTTTTCTAAAAATTGACAAATAAATATAAGTTAAACTTTTTTTTACTTTTCCAACATTTCACATACATATAAAAACAAGATGAAATTTATAAACTTACATTTTACTTAACATCACACAATTTTTAACTTGTAAACAAGATTTAACAAAATTCTTCAATTTATAAAAAACAAACTTTTTCCATATACTCAAACACAAGATGCAATTTGCTCTTCCTCCTGAAAGCTTCCTTCAACCTCACAATATTTTCCTGTTTCAAAACCTTCAGCATCTTCAATTCCCTTCTCTGGGTTTCGCTTTTGTCTGTAAAATTTTTGATAGTATGGTAGAACAATTTTTGTTGTAATTTTACGTATAATTTTAATGTTTTGTTGGAAAAGTAGTCACTGTTTTACATATAAAATAAATCAGTCAACTTTTAATCAATTAATTCGAAAAGTTTAATTTAATGTAAATATTTTCTTTTAAAATTATTTTTGAATATATTAAATAAATAGTTTCTTATAAACTTAATTAAATTTAGCTAATTTAGGCTTTAACTTCAGAATCTTATTTTTCATTACTATCTTAATTATAACAAAATAAAAAAGGCAGAGAAATGGTCTTTTAATATGTGATCCTAACAAAATATTTACCATATAATTTTTCTTTATCTTTAAATAATAATTAAAATATAATGTAAAAACAAATTGATATAATTTTTTTTTAATAGAACATAGAAATTCTATAACTTCTACAAAATACAACTCAAAGAATTGCTTAATAAATTCTGATTACAAAAATATATTTTCAATAATTATATACTAAATTTAAAAACCTTGTAAAACCAAACAGTCCACAAATTCTAAAAAAGTTTTGAAAAACAAAGGCATGTTTGTGTTATTGAAGGGTAAACTTAGTTTTTTTTTTTTACTAAAATTGCTTACAATATAACATTAATACATACTTTTAATAGGAACTTTTAAAGTTTTAAACTATTTTAAGTTACAAATTTGTAAAACTTTAAAACAAGCAAATAACCTTCTTTGTCTTTTAGCCGTTTAATTGCAACTATTTCTTTTGTTTCCTACAAAAAAAAAAGTTATACCTAAAAATAAGATTTTTAGCAAAAACTTTTTCTCTAAATAATAAAAAATACAGTTTCTATTGGTAAATCAATTTTTTTTTTTAGTTTTCTTTATATCTGTAAAGATCATACTATTTATTCAATTTTTCATTTTATTTTATAAGTGAATATTTTCAAACTATAAAGTAATACTTTATTAGGGAAATAGTTCAACTTTTATTTAAACAAATTTGTTTTACATTTCTTAAAAACTAACTTTGTTTCTGCATTTCAACACAACTCCATATGCACCTACAAAAAATTAAAACAATATATTTAATTATCACTAAACAAAGTATACTAATAAATTTAATAACACGTTAGTTTTTTAAAAATCAACTGTAGTATCATGTAAAATAGAATTTGAACTGTTTAACTATATTTTATCTCAATTTGTTTGAACTTTTTTTTTCAAAAATTAGTTTCAATAACTTATTTAAAACTTAAAAAAAAAAATTTGCGTATATGTAATAAAAAAATATTTTAATTTCAATTTCTTAAAACAAACCAAAAAAATTGTACAAAATTTGAAATAAATTACTAATCTACAAAATAACTTATGATTTTATTTCTATTAACTAACTGATAGGTTAATTGAATATCTTAAATTTATAAAACCTAAAAACTTTAGCATGATATTAAAAATAAAGTCCTTTAACATTAAACAAGTAAAACATGTAGAACAAAAATGCTCCAAAAATTAATATAAGCGAAAATGGTAATAGTTTTTAATTAAAATTAAAAAGTTTTTTATATCCTATAATCATTAAGGTTTTTAATCAATAAAAACTTTTGAACTAAAAAACTAAAAATACAAACCAAAACAAACCTTCTCCAATAACTCCTAGATTTTCATATTTGTTCATTTTTCTTTCTTTTTTTTCTTTTTTGTGGCAACAATGCTTTTTTTATTTAAACCTGAAAAAATATACAATTTAATACATGAAAATAGCTTTTACAAGTTGTACTTTTATCAAAGCTCTTGTAGAACATTTTGGATTCAATTTAAAAAAAAATAATGAAACTTTTTTCAAGTTATCACTATAATATGGAATACTTGAGTTTAAGAACCTTATTGTGTTAGTTACTGCGCATAAGGATATGAAAATTTGAATACATTATTTTGAAAGTCAAAGTGTAATATCATTTTAATTTGAAATCAATCCACTTTAGTAACTATAATTTCATAATAAAACCTTACTATTAGCAAGGTTGTACATATAGGTATGAAAGTTTGTATATTTTAAAGGCTTTTATGTTAATGTTATATAGTTTAAGTTTCAAATTAATCCAATAAAATATATAAAAGTTTTAATATATCAAATTTGTCATTTTTATGTTATGATGTGATTGTTACAGAATGGTCGTTTAAAGTATGTATACAAGTTTGTATACCTATATGTTTAATGGGGACAGGTCAAATATGCACAAAGACACTTTTTTTGAACAAGTGAGAATTTTGTAGGAGATTTAGAAAACATAAACAAATAAAAATAAAATAAAAAGTAATTAAAAATAAATATCAACTAAGGGTAAGGATAAGAGGTAACAAGGATAAAAAAAATAAATATAATAAAACAAAAATATAATAAGTAGAAAAAAACAGGTCAAGGGCAAAAGTTAGGGGCTACAAGGATAATTGAAAAATGAATCAAAAAAAATCAACGAAGTGTAAGGGTAGGGGAAACAGTGATAGTCAAAAATAGAGAAAAATATTAATTCAATAATAAAAAAGTACTGTTAAAAAAAAGTTACAAACCAAGGGTAAGGGTTAGAGGTAAGTGTGATTATAAATTTAAAATAAACAAATAAATAATTAAAAAATTACCACCAATGCAAAAGTGTCTTTGTGCAAAACTTCATCAAAAGTGACCCTCTGTTCATTTTTGACACCTACCCATGTACAGTACAGTAATTTTCTACAAATAAGATTATGGTTTTCAACCAGAACTGTCCTCTGATAAGAAGTCTACTTAACATGCTTGCTTTTTATATAAATAAAATAGCAACTATGCATGGTAAAGTAAACTTTTTAACTTATTTTTGGTAAAACTACAATTATAAAAAGAAACAGATGTTAATACTTGCTCAGAAGCAGAAGTTTAAAACTTGTGTTGTTTGAACTACTAGAAAAGAGGTTGTAGTGTTATATTTACTCTTCATAACCAACCTGAAATATCAAGTATAAACTTAAAATATTCTTTTGATAGCCAACTTTGATTTACCTTTGATAAATTTAATCTTAACTAAAACAAAAACAGTTTGCTAACCTCTGTAATAGAAACATTGTTAAACATTTCTAATATTTTTATAAAGTATAATATTTTGATTATATGTTTTGTATTTTTATGTACTTTTTGAGTAGTACTTTAGAAGTTCATTTCGTTTTAGTATTTTTAATTAATGCTTTAAAATGATAAAATATTTAATGATGTCAAAACATGAACTATAAACTTTTTTGTCATAATACTAATGTAAAACTGTATGCAACTTTTTTAAAGGACTTCTTTTTTCTCAATGCAAACAATACTATACCAATTTTTTATTACAAAACTTTTTTATTCATATATTTTTTAATTAACTTTGCATTTTAACAAAGATTACAAATTTTACTTTTATACTTTAAAGATTAATATTATTGTTTAGAGAAAAACAAAATATAAATAAGCATTCAAAATTACTTGGTCCAAGGAACAAGGAACAATAACCATTTAATTATCAAATTCATACACCACAAATACAGTTTAATGTCTTTTCCAAGAACAATTTTGTTTAAACTTAATGTGCAGCCTTTTTTTTAATTAACACTAATTAAAATTAAACAAAGTTGCACTTGCACAAAACATATTATTATTAAAATTAAAAAAAAACGATAATAAGTAAATCAAAGACTTTAAATTTGACATATTTTGATTAGAAGAAATTAAACTATAATATAAAAACAATCACAATTTTGATTTTCAAATCTGAAGTCTGCAATTCTTACTTTTGCAGAATTTAAGCTTTAATAACAACCAAAGATAAAATGACTTTTTGAAAAGTTTAACTTTTGTATTCATAATAAAACTCACTAAAACTATAATTGGTTATTCTACTTTTCTTACTTACAACAATATTTTGTGTATACTAATTTTAAAATAACAACTACGAAGGTTGTAATTTATGTAAGTTTGCTTTTTTCAATTATAAATAGTGTAAAAGTTTAACATTTAATTCTACAAATAAACTTTTTGCAAATCTTAGGTGTTATTTTATTTTGTTGTTAAAAAATTAAAAATAAAGTATTTTTTGCTCTTTCAACAAAATATAGAGTAAGTAAGACATTTAAATTATGTTTCTTTTTATTTATATTATTTCACTGTCATAAAAACTAATGTCTGTTTTGAATAGAATTAGTAAAATATACAAAACTTTATTAGTAAAACAAGCGTGTCTCAAAACAAATAAATACTTACTAAAAATTTTAAACTAAGTTTATATAACTAAAACAGATTTCATAAAAATTTTTGTCACGCTTAATTTAAGTATGTACATTTTTAATACATTTAAGTAAAACGTTAATTATTAAAAATCATAGCTGTTTAGATAAGCAGTTTAAATACAAACAACATTCAATCCCTCAATGGTATCAAACAAGAGTTACTCTAAAGCATTTTTAAAGGTCTAGACATTTTTGTTTTCGTAAATTGTTATAAAAATTTAGACTGACGTTTGTAAAACATAAAAAACAAATTTGTTGTGCACGAATAAGTAAAATTTTAAAAGGTGGCCTAATGACCTAAGTGTATAAAAAGACCTATCCCTATTGGTCATCGAGTGACAAACCACACGCTTACACTAGCTACCTTGAGCTAAAAAAAACAATTTCAATACTTAAAAGGTTAAATTTAAAAGAAAAAAACTAGTAAAGGTTTGACAAAAAACTAAAATCATTAAGTTGTATAGTAATAAACTTCACTGAAAAAAGTATTTAAATGGTAACAAACTTTTTTTAAATATAATTGTACTCAAACCTATTTTAGTTATTAAACAAATCCACAAATAAATTTAACTATTTAACTATTAAATTAAAGTTTAAAAATTTTTTTATTTGAAAATTATACTTATAAGTTGTTTAAACTTTTATTTAAAATTTATAGATTATACTATTAATTAAGTTAGTTTTAAAGTAACAATTAATTTAATGAAATCATTAATATATTTAGTAAGTTTGTTGTCATAATTTAACCACAGCATCAATCTAGCTATTGTAAATGCTTTGAATTCTTAAACGTAACTCGTCTTGTGCTTTTTCTTAACAAAGTAAAAGCAAAACTATAAAAGTTTAAATCTATATTTATAACATTAATCAAGTTTGATAAAAAGTATTTTGTGTGTATATATTTTTTAATGAACTTATATCAGTTTTCTGTACATACTTTTTTACCTAAACTGTAAGTATGACAAAGCTTAAGATAAGTTTAACTTAAACTTTACTAAAACATTTTTATAAAGGTCAGCAGAAGAGCTGTTTCGTCATTTTAACGGGAGCCGATCATTTCTAACCCGCGATTATTTCTAACCCGTTAACTTCTAACCCGATCACTTCTAGTACAATAACTTCTAACCCGATCATTTTAACCCGATCATTTTAACCCGATCATTTTTAACCTGATCGCTTCTAACCCAATTATTTCTAACTCAATCGTTTCTAACCATGTCATTTCTAACCCGATAACTTCTAACTCGATCAGATCTAACCCGATCATTTATTACCTGATCATTCAATCAGTATTTTTTTTTTAATTTTTAGATTTCTTTAATCAGAATTTATTTTTCAATCAAACTAAACTTAAACTTTACAAAAATATTTTTTATTGAAGTTAAAGATTTTGTTTTGAACAAAACTTAGTGTTTATTTAGTTTTACTTAGAATATACTTTTGATAGTAGTTTAATTTCAATATATTTTCCTTTTTATAACTTTTTTATATCAATCTGCTTAAATCGATTTTTTTGGTTATAAAAGATTTACACCACGACAATCATTTAAAAAAAAGGATAAGTTTGGGTTTTCTTGCTTAGTAATTTTTATCTTAATCTAAATTAACTGACAAAAAAAATATCAGTGTTTAAGATAAAAAGGTAGAACTATATATATTTAATGCTACGAAAACTATGAACCACAAAAGGGTCTGTAAATATTTTTTTAGTTTCCGTAATGTTAAAAAAAAGTTACGTTTAGAATTTTTTCAATTTTTAACAAAAAATCGTTATTCGTCAGTGATATTCGGTCTTCTTAGTTTTTTGACTAAGTAAGAAGACCCTAAATAAAAACAGAAACTGATAAAAACTAAACTTGCCAACATCCCAATAAACATAAAGTTTATTTAAAAACTATAATACTGACTTTTAAAACTATTTCACTGAAAAATATTCCAAGGAAAACTAGTAAAAATATATATGTATTTTTTGACGACGGTTGCTTTAATTTAATTTAACTTTAACTTTTTTATATAGCTGTATTACAAAATTATTTTTCAAGTAAGTTAGAAAATACATCTTATTATCATAAAAGGATAAAGCAGCAAAATATAAGTAAAATATTTTTAAAGTAAATACAATTATAAAAAATCAATTTCAAAACTTTTGGCTTAATTTGTTTTCACAAACCTTTTTGTTTTAGTTTGTATTTTTCAAAACTTTGATAAGTTTCTTGAAGTGCTTATCATGCCTTGCAAAAATCTTTGAAGTAACTGAGCATAAGTATGTTTGTTATTACTTAATTTTATAAAAACATTACCTTTGTTATTGTTACCCGGACTAGGAGCCTCACTGATTTCCTTCGAAATTGCCTCGGTCTCAGGCTCGACAATCTCATCAGATTCCAGGTTAGCAGTAGTCTCGGAACAACTCATTTCGGTGCGCGAACGTGTGCGTGGTACTTTCAAGACTAATGCCTTTTTTAGGGGTTTTAAGGACATAATTATATAATTTATATAATTAAATATAATGAAACTAAGTAATGTTGTTTTATTATGTACAAATAAACGCAATGACAGCTCGCAATAAGTCTAAACACCTAAAGTTAACAATTAGAAGGAAAACGTGCTCTGGATTCCCTCCTTGACGTGTTACTGGTCTCCGGTCGCTCAGTTTTTGGCACTCGACGTTGGTCCGTCTCGTTTACAGAATCTTGATGAGCGTTGCTTGGTCTTCTTCCGTTTCCTTTCTGTGATCGGAGCGTGGCGATAAAATACGATATTAAATAGTCACGATGATATAAATATGTATAAATATTACAATACAAGTACAATAGTAAGTAGATACGATAATATAAATATGTATAAATATTACAATACAAGTACAATAGTGAGTAGATACGATAATATAAATATGTATAAATATTACAATACAAGTACAATAGTGAGTAGATACGATAATAAAAATATGTATAAATATTACAATGCAAGTACAATAGTGAGTAGATACGATGATATAAATATGTATAAATATTACAATACAAGTACAATAGTGAGTAGATACGATAATATAAATATGTATAAATATTACAATGCAAGTACAATAGTGAGTAGATACGATAATATAAATATGTATAAATATAACAATGCAAGTACAATAGTTAGTAGATACGATAATAAAAATATGTATAAATATTACAATGCAAGTACAATAGTGAGTAGATACGAATAATATAAATATGTATAAATATTACAATACAAGTACAATAGTGAGTAGATACGATAATATAAATATGTATAAATATTACAATGCAAGTACAATAGTGAGTAGATACGATAATATAAATATGTATAAATATTACAATGCAAGTACAATAGTTAGTAGATACGATAATAAAAATATGTATAAATATTACAATACAAGTACAATAGTGAGTAGATACGAATAATATAAATATGTATAAATATTACGATAGAACTAATGTGAAGTACGAAAAAAACTTTTTCGTAGAAGTGTAGCTAAGGTTGACGTCACAGTCTGTGTGGGTTTACTTGATAAGATGAATGTTCAAGTTTGTTTCCCTGAACGCTGTGACTCAATCGTGGATTCAGCATAGAGTTATTTGATGAAAGAGTACTTGCAGTACTTAGATTCTCGATGCCACAGAATGCATGGGCTTCTTCGATTAGGTGGTTGTTGAAATCTTCTTGCTTGAAGATTGGCGATGTTATCTTCGACCAAAGATGGCGGCGGCTGTAATTTATTTTGCGGACCAGAATATCGCTTCGTGCTTGTTTCGAGGTGAAATGCCCGCTTCACGCTCTGATCGGGCGTATTTATAGATTCCCGATTCTTTTTCTAGAATTTCCATAAATCACGCGATCTCTCATTTGATTCTCTCATTTTCCTGGACTTTAACCTATAGATCACTTAATCTCTCATTTGATTCTCTCATTTTCCCTTAGCCACACCCATAGACAAGCTATTTCCAGTTCAATCAAGAAATCAAAGACAAAAATCATTTTAACTAGCACTTATTTTGTTTGTGAAAAATAGTTTTTTTTGGGAATTAGTTTTACTATATTTATTTGTTGTTTTTTCTAAAGAAAAATATAATATCCAAGTGAAAAACATTAATATCTTTAAATTATCAAAATTCGGACACAAGGCAAAATAAGATTTTGCATAAGTGTCCAACATTATAATTAGTATACCAACATTATTTTTTAGACTTGCAAAAAGTCACTTTTTATGACATTGAAAACACCTTCAGAATATATGCTGAACGAAACTTTGAAATTTAATGAAGGATGGAATCAGTTAACTTATCTACGGATAAAACATTTATTGCAGCTACTTTCATTTAAATTTAATTTAAGATAACTATTTCATAACTATTGTTTACTTGTTTGAAATGTTAAATTTGTGTTTTTTTTTTGGTCCTAATCTCAGATACTTATAACTTGAGTGATACAAAGTATTAAATAATCAGTTAAGAATAAATGCTGACTTTGTTGCCAAAAGAAAAATATGCTTTTAGAACTAAAACACATTATTTACTTTTTCACAATAACTTTTTATTTCAAATCAAATAACAGGCTACGATAAAAATTTAAGTTAATTTAAAAATGATTATAATCAGTTGTTTATCTAAATAGAGGAATCACTTTCCTAATAATAATATAAACTTATAATAGAAACTATTCACCAGGAATGAAATATTTAAGATGCGAAGTAAAAGAGTATCCAAACTTTTCTTTATAATTTGCATTTGACAAAACTATGAATCGTGTAATTAAAACTTTAATAATATTACTCAGTTGATTTTAAACAGCCAATAATTAAGTTTATAATTGCTTTGAAAAAGACGTTAAAAGTTATCCAAGTGGTGTAACGATTCGATAACCGAAAGGTTCTTTCTTCACCGGGTCCAAGGACCAAATATTTTGAGCATTTTTTTTTTCGTTCAATAAACTAATACAGCTTATAAACTAATATAAAACGAGCATAAAGTTATATAAGTTATTTTTAAAGTATAAAAAGTTAACTTTAAACCTACATTAAGTTAATAAAAAAATACATCATGTTTTGAATTTGTAAAAGTTTAAGAATTTAATTTTTTTGTACAAATGACTTTAGTTTAAATAGTTTTAGTTGTGTTATGTTCCTGTATTTAACTATTATAACTAAAATGTATTTACGAACAGTTATAACAAAATAAGATAGAAATATATACTTTTAAAATATTTTGTTCTAGTCTTCAAAAAGTAATTATAACACCAAAATATGGGAAAAATTTCATTATTAAAGATTATGTATGTATTTTTGTAATCATTAATTACAAAATCTACTTATCAAGTACTCTAAGATATAATACAATAAAAATGTATTTTGAGTGCTAACTTACGACAAAAATTTACCGCACACTTATTGTAAATACTTTTATAAATCGTCGTAACCGTATATTAACGTGAGCCTCCTTGGCGCAGTAGGCAGCGCGTCAGTCTCATAATCTGAAGGTCGTGAGTTCGATTTTCACAGGGGGCATTTTTTTCAATTATTATTAATTTTATTAAACATTTAATTCTAAATAAATATGAAAAGCTTTCAGTGACGTAACGCACGTTGTCTTACCATTGTTAGATGTTGTTATTCGTATAAATATATAGTCAGCTAACATGACTAATCGAATACATCAGAGTGTTACAAGTTACAACATTGCTTCAAGACAATTTTAAAATGATGTTAATGTGATGAAAAGATTATTACATACTTGTGTCTAAAATGGGTGGGTGTCACTTTTGCACGCAGGGCCACTTTTGCACGAGAAGACACTTTAGCACGAGGGGACACTTTTTGCACGGCGACATTTTTACACGGCAAAACATTTGCATGGCGACATTTTTGCAAAGCGTCAATTTCGCACGGCGTTATATTTTCTCAGATATACTTATTAACTGCGAAAATTTTAAACAATCAGTCAACTTTGAACGGAGCTTCACTTTTGCACGCTTCTCATTTTTATTTTCTGAAATGAAAATTTAAATAATTTTTTCATAGTCAGCTAAAATAATATTCGCTTTTAAACGCAAGTTGTTTTAAATAGATAAAATGTGGTAGTTTTATAATGAAATTTTAATGTAAAGTTTTTATTCGAAGTTTTACGTAGAACAATATAATAACGTACAACAATTCAGTAATTTTTATTTTTTATTTTTGTTTAAATAAACTAAATGAATACTAGTTCATTTAATTTATATTTATTATCTTAATTTAAATAAACTAGATGAATACACATTTTTGATTTTAAATAAAATCTCTTTTGAACAAATTAAATGAAAATACAGTAAGCTTTCGCTTATTTACGTTCATTGTGTCCACAGAAAAAATGCGTAGAGATACGAGAGTTCGTAAAGATATGAGAGGTATCAAATATACTAACTATAATGGCTGTTTTTCGATATTGCTTCTAGTTAAAAGCAGACTGGTGACTTTTTCGCTTTTAACAATTTGTTTACTTTGTTTTTAAATATATAAACAAAAGATAAAACTATACATAAGTTTAAAAAAATGGTTTCAATTTGTATAAAATAATAATACTTGTAGAAGAATTTTTCTAACTTCAATAAAAGTAGATTTTATTTTTATCTTTATTTATATGTGACTTATTTGATACTTAACATTTATTTTCTATTCTACTTAGGAAATTCAATTTTTAATTGATCCTTTGTTTAGAATTGAAAATGGTATGGTGTCTATATTAAAATTTGTTTCTATAGCCTTTTACAATAATATGCATTTCATGCTGTAATGGATTTCTTCTTTTAAACAAAAATATATGAAATATAAGAAAAATGTTTAATAAAAATTGTTTATGTTAATACAACTTTTTTTTAATTCGACCTTTGCCCACTTGTCTTGCATTGTATTAATGATATATTAAAGGGTTTTATGAGTAGGAATAACATTTCATGCCATAAGAATTTGAGGAATTGAAATTTTTTTAACTCTTGTTGTTAACAAAGTTTCTGATATACTGAGGTATAACTAAATGTTTATCAATTCGTGAAGGAACATAAGTTTACAAAGTCTAAAGATATAAAGAGGTGAGTTAGCATTTAAAATCATGTTTTAAATAAAAAATATACAATAAACCTAATTTGTGCAATATTTAAAAAATTTAAGTTTTAATTTTTTGATTTTTTTTAGAATTCTAAAACGCTTAACTAAACGAGAGTGCGTAACGTCACGAGTGCGTAAAGATTTGAGAGGTTACTGTAATCTGAATTTTGTTAATTTTTAAACAGAAAGATAAACTTAGTTTAGTAAGGCTTTAAAACACGATTTTTAGGTATTACTTTTTACTTATATTCTCTTGATGTTAAAATTAGCATTATATAGTTGTTAAAATATATCTTAAATTTATTTTAATTTCAAACAACAGTTAAAAAAAAATATTTAGTTAGTTGATGAAGTGTAAAGGTATTTCAGACTTTACTTAATGGTTATCTATATTTTTTAATTTAGCGTGAGAATAAGAAAAGTAATAAAATAGCGCATTTTTCATGACCTAAACTTGGATTATTTCATTACTATAATGTTGCATGATTATGATAAGCCAATGAGAGAGTAACATTTGGAAGTTTGAATTTATGTTCAGCAGAAGTATCAAGTGATGCTCACACCAGCATGAAACAAGTCAATGAGAGCTTAACGTTAATGTCCTTGGAGCGTTAGGCTTTTATTTTAGTTGTTAGTCAATGCATCTAAATATTTGGTGCTGATCACATTATTGTACATCAAAGCATTAATAAAAAAAAGTTAGTGGTTAAAATTTTGCATTTTGTGCTAACCTATAAATTTTATATCAAATTATGTATTTATCTTTGTTATAATAAATAAACTATTCTCGTTATTTTTTTTTCTTTATGTGTCTTCCAGTTTAGGTGGTCTAGGTTTTGATGCCTAAGTTCATCATATGGATAATAAACTTGTAACCGTATAGTAAAATATATAAAAAGACATAGTTGTTGATTAATATATTAAAATTCAAAATAAGCTAGAACAATTTACTTACACTTAAAGTAGCTTTTTATCCTAGTTTCTAAATAAATTAACTTTTTTTTCCTTGATATTAACATTTTATAAATTATTTTATTTTATCTTTTCGTTAGTCTGTTTCTAACATTAACTGTTGTTGTTTAAAATTTTAAATCTTTCATATTTTGCCTTTAATATAGGTATATTATAAAGTTTCAGTTTCTTTTTATGTTACATACTTGGTATTAGCTAAAAAACTTTTAATCGGCCTGCATGCAAAATCGATGATCCCTGCGAAAAAGTCATCGTGCCAAAATGTCGCTGTGCAAAAATGTCTTTGTAAAAGTGTGATGTTGTGCAACATTGCTGCAGTAAAAAATTGTCACCGTGAAAAATGTCGCTAAGCAAAAGTGTCTTCTAGTGCAAAAATGACTCTGCGTTCAAAAGTGTCCCCTCGTCATAAGTGACGTATGTGCAAAAGTGACACCCACCAACACAAGTATGTAATAATCTTTTCATTAAATTAACAGTGATTTTGAAATTGTTTTAAAGCAATGTCGTAACATTCTAACGTACTCGATTAGTGATGTTAGCTGACTATATATATTTATACAAATAACAACATCTAACATTGGTAAGACAAGTTGCGTTACGTCACTGAAAGCTTTTCATGAATTTTTAGAATTAATTGTTTAATAGTAATATTAATTAAAAAATGCCCCCTGTGAGGATCGAACTCACGACCTTCAGATTATGAGACTGACGCGCTGCCTACTGCGCCAAGGAGGCTCACGTTAATGATCGGTTACGACGATTTATAAAGGTATTTAAAATAAGTGTGCGGTAAATTTTTGCCGTAAGTTAGCAGTCAAAACACATTTTTTATTGTATTAGATCTTAGAGTACTTGATAAGTGGATTTTGTAATTAATGATTGAAAAATACATACATAATTTTTTATAATGAAATTTTTTCCATATTTTGATGTTAGAACTACTTTTTGAAGACTAGAATAAATATCTAAAAGTATATATTTCTTTCTTATTTTGTTATAATTGTTAGTAAGTACAGTCTAGTTAGAATAGTTAAATACAGGAACGTAACACAACTAAAACTATTTAAACTAAAGTCATTTGTAAGAAAAAGTTTTAAGTTCTTAAACTTTAAAAAATTCAAAACATGATATATTTTTTTGTTAACTTAGTATAGGTTTAAACTTAAGTTTTTATACTTTAAAAACAATTTATATAACTCTATGCTCGTTTTATATTAGTTTATTAGCTGTATTAGTTTATTGAACGAGAAAAAAAGCTCAAAGTATGTGGTCCTTGGACCTAGTGAAGAAAGAACCTTTCGGTTATCGAGTCGTACACCACTTGGATAATTTTTAACACTTGGCTTTTTAAAATTAACTGAGTAATATTATCAAAGTTTAAATTATACGATTCATAGTTTTGTTAAATGCAAATTATAAAAAAAAATTTGGATACTCTTTTACTTCGCATCTTAAATATTTCATTCCTGATAAATAGTTTATATTATAAGTTTATATTTTTATTAGGTAAGTGATTCCTCTATTTAGATAAACAACTGATTATTATCATTTTTAAATTAACTCAAATTTTTATTGTAGTCTGTTATTTGATTTAAAATAAAAAGTTATTGTGAAAAAATAAATAATGTGTTTTAGTTCTAAAAGCATATTTTTCTTTTGACAACAAAGTCAGCATTTATTCTTAACTGATTATTTAGTACATTGTATCACTCAAGTTATAAGTATCTGGGATTAGGACAAAAAAAAAAACACAAATTTAACATTTCAAACAAGTAAACAATAGTTATCAAATAGTTATGGTAAATTAAATTTAATTGAAAGTAGCTGCAATAAATATCTTATCCGTAGATAAATTAATTGATTCCATCCTTCTTTTAATTTCAAAGTTTCATTCAGCATATATTCTGAAGGTGTTTTCAATGTCATAAAAATTGACTTTTTGCATGTCTGAAAAATAATGTTGGTATTTTTTTTGAAATAAAGTAATAACAAACATACTTATGTTTAGTTGCATCCAAGTTTTTTGTTAAGCATCATAAGCACTTCAAGAAATTCATTAAAGTTTTGATAAATACAAACTAAATTCGAAAGGTTTATAAAAAAATAAAGCCAAAAGTTTTTTAATGCATTTTTTATAATTGTATTAACTTAAAGAACTTTTTACTTATATATTTGTTTTTTATTCCTTTAATGATAATAACATGTATTTTTTAACTTATTAAAAAAAAAATGTACTACAGCTATATAATAAAAGTATAAACTTCTAGATTATATATTTTCTGCTTCTATATATGTATATACTTATAATTTATTAGAAAAATAAGATTTCAAAAATACTGGTACACGTGTTTCATAAGACTAGACGCCTTAATCTTTAGCCAGCTAAATTTAAAATAAAATGCACTTTGCTAAACATAGAAGCAAAAGTTATACAAAAAATCAAAAAAAACTATGACGTAATATTGTGCATTACAAGAATTCAGTAGAAAAATAGATCTGTATATATTTATATGTATAAGATTCTGCTAATGACTTGCTTAAGAACTGATGAAGTTTATGATGTTTAAATGTTTTAAAATTACACATTTGTTCGAAAACAATGAAGACATTATATATAAATGAAACATACTTGTGTATATTGACAAATCTTTAACCATTTTCCTTTGCAATGATGTTTTTCAAAAAATGTTTTAAATTCGTAAGGTTGACCAGTGCTTTGCTGTTCAAACTGTTTATAATTTGTTTAACTTTGTATTATAAATACTTTCACATTACGCATAATTGATTACCTTTTTAATTACGCAATTGATTAAATACTTGTTTGCTTTCAGCTTGGCAAGTTCTCTAGTGATGCTTTTTGTTGTTAGGGGCATTTCTCCGGTAAACCGACCAGTGTTATGAACACTATGACATGCTGAATATGTTTAAAAAGCGTAAAAGTTAAGTTTTTAGAATAACTTTCGTGAAGGTTTAGTGTAAGTTATACAAAAGTTTTAATATTTTATATTATAAATTAGTGATTCTTTCAAATTGCTAAAAATCAAAAATGTTGTTAAAACGCTTTAAATGGTTAGAGCTTAATAAATATAATTGGTATATATTTTAGAATCTTTTCAGGTAAACATAAATATGAAACAATGTACTCAGATAGAAAAACTTATAAAACTATCATAAATCAAAGCATTCAAACTTTGCTTGAAAATTACAAACTTTAAATTTAGATGACTAGTTTTTATGTAAACAGTATTTTTGTATAGTGGTTAATCATTTATATTTCGAAATGTATTGTAATTAATAAACAAGAACACAAAATTATTTTCACCCTCAATAGCACACATTGTAGTTAAAACAAGTAGACACTGCAACTTCATACTCTTGTGATGAAAAAATGTTTTGATATTTTTATTTATAGCTTTTTTATATATTTTGCAATGCAATATAAGCCTTCAGGCAGTTAAATGTTTATCATTGATCGCTGAAAATATCAAAGTCATAAAATGCTAAATTTTTTATTTAATCGTGTCTTTGTGGTAAAAAATAAGATCTATGTAAGCCTTAGAACTATTTTTTGACTTGTTTTTGTTTACAAATGGAGCACTCCATTCATGATAAGTATTTTAAATTAAAATCAGTAAAGAGTACGCATTTTCAAATCTGAATATATTTTTATGCGATTTTATATAACGAAAAAAATTTTTCGGGCTCTATTTTTAAATTCATATAGTATATAGGAAGTGTATAAAATGCTTTATTCGTTATGTTGCTGACTTATAACTAAAAAACAATCATGTTTAGAAGTTATTAACAAATACATCTAAAAAAATCGCTTTACGATACTTAACTCTACTTGTAATACTAGTTAACGCTGTCTTTTTTCTACATATAAAATCAAAACATCTTAAGCAGCTGTATATATATATATATATATATATATATATATATATATATATAAAGCTTTTAGTTTGATAAAATGTACACTTATATTTTTATTATTGTGTATTGTATGTGTAATAAATTGTTTCTAAAGTTTTATGAAAGTAACTTAACTAGTTTTAGTAGTAGTCTATTCAAAAGCTTTTTTATTAACTATTTTAAAGTTTTTTAATGTTATAACATTAAAAAGAAATATTTCTTGCTTAATTAATTTAAATTAGTTTTATGTTTTTAAAAAAATAAGCGTAAAAAAAATACATTTTTTAACAAAATACATTCTAAGAACGATTAAAAAATTTCAGATAACTTTATGTAGAAAATTATCTCTATCATGATTTAAAATTGTATTTAAATATGAATGTTACAAAAGTTAACTAAGTAGGAATACATAATAAACCAGATACACTTTTTATCTTAGTTATTCGAATAATGTACAACTTGACATAATTTCATATGTCTTATAAACTTACAAAAAAACAGTAGCATATTTTAATCTTGGTAAAATGAAATATCGCAAGTTTATATACAAAAGCAAAAAGTTGAAGAATAAAATCAAATTTGCTACGAAAGTTAAAGATCAAACTTGAAATGTTTTTTTATGAATTATTTTCGTTTAACTATTACTATAATTGTTTTTTATCATGAAAAATTTTCCAATTTATAATCTGTAAGGAGTACTCATTACATTTTTTTGATTATGTTATCATAACTAGTTTGAGGTTTAATATTTTCAAGCAATTTACAAGTACCGCCATAAATTAAAACATTTTATTATAAGTTTTATTTGGTTTCCTAACTCAAATTGATCAGTTTTGGTTATATAATTATTTTTTTCTTGGTAAGTGGAAAAATCTAAAACAATTGTAATTGTCTCTAAAAATTCAATTTTGATAAACTGTTGTAAAAGAGTTGGAATCTTTTATTCTCGATTTTC
This sequence comes from Thalia democratica, assembly GCF_965202585.1. Taxonomy (NCBI): domain Eukaryota; kingdom Metazoa; phylum Chordata; class Thaliacea; order Salpida; family Salpidae; genus Thalia; species Thalia democratica. Next base: position 44,615 of record NW_028139379.1, on the reverse strand, counting down.
ATATAACAGTTAGTAAAATCTCTTTTAAAATATTTTTCTAGGTAAGAGTAGGCTTATGAAAAACTATTCAAACTTTTAAATATTTTATTTTTTGTTTTCTTTAAACTTAAAATTTAATTAGAAAGGCATGGAGCTTAAGTTATAAAGTTGGTTTATTTTTTTTCTGAATCTTAAGATCTAATAACTTTCTGAATAAAAAAAAAAAAACTTTAGGAAGTGTACTTTTAAAAACTTTAAATAATTTTAACTTTTTTTTTAAATATTTTGCCTTACAGATTAAAGACTTTTCAAAAACAAAGGCAGCTTCATGATCTTATATTTTTATTAACAATTTAAACACACTTATAATACTTAACGATTTAAAACATAGTATATTAATATTTTTAGCAATATAAATATAAGCTTTTCAAATATTGAAATAACCATTAAAAGTTACTTTTATTATATTTTATTTAAATGCATAAAAATAAAACAATACAAAAATATTGTTTATTTTGATTGGAATTTTCTTGTAAGTACAATGTTTTTTTTTACATTTTATTGTTCACTTTACAATGATAGTTATTAAAACAAAATTTTATAAAAATTAAGTTAAAACTAAAAGTTTTTATGAGCTAACACGATGAAATAATTTTCATTTTCATCTTTTTATAAAACCAAAACTCTAATATTTTGGAAAATTAAATAAAGCTTTGTTTAAACTTCGTGAAAGTATTAAATCTCAATGCATACTTATCGGGTATCTTGAAAAATCTGCAAATAATTTACATAAAATTGCAAGTTAATTCGATTAGTAAGTAAAAATATAAGCTTTTTTAAATGTTTTATTATTAAAATTTTTCGTTAATTTTTTTTTGTATGTTTTGGTAAAGTGGGTTAAAAATAAGGGTATGAGTATAAAGAAAATTTAAAAACGCTCAAGAAATGTTTTGCTGACATAGCAAATATGCAAATTAATTTGCAGGTATATGCAAATTTTTTAATCTACCCAATTTATTATGCAATTTTCATATTATGGACATAAAAAAATGCCCCCTGTGAGGATCGAACTCACGACCTTCAGATTATGAGACTGACGCGCTGCCTACTGCGCCAAGGAGGCTCACGAAAAGAAGCAGTTGTAACAATTTATAAAGCTGTTTACGATGAGTATGCGGTAAAGTTATTGTCGTACATCAAGTAAAAAAATGTTAAACCGCAAAATTTGTGTACAATATAATTTGGAGTACTTCATAAGTGGATTTTGTATTAAAAGACCAAAATATTACACGATAAATGTTTTCTGAAATTCTTAATTTTCATAAATTCAGGTAATACTTTTTTTAAACTTTAAAACTTTGTAAATTTGAAATTTGTTTTAGTTTTTCTTGCTAGTTTAATACTGAAGTTACAGTTTAATTAGAAACGTAAAATACAGAAGTATGCAATTTAAACAACTAAAGTTTAATTAAAATCCATTAAAAAAAAAATTTAAATTACTACGTTTTTACAAATTTACTTAACTATTTTTTTATTTACTTGAACTAATGTCGGTTTATGCTTTTATTGTTTTTAAAAAGCTATAAAAGTTTTAGAAACGTTTTTTTTTTGCAGATTTTGAACAACAAAGTTATTAAACACAAACTCATACATCTGAAGCTTAGAAACATATATATAAAACACTGTATACTTTAAAACATTATCCACACTAAAATAATGTTTTTAAAATGTTTTTTTATCTTCTTGCTGTTAATAATTTTAAAAACAAATTTTAAATAACTAATGCTTAAACGTCTACCCATATGGTCCTCAACATTTTAGATAAAGACTTTTAAGTTTTTTTTGGTGTGCAAAAAGCAACTACAATTCATAATGTGTTAATGTTAAAAGTATTTCCAACTGAAAATGTAAGTACAAGTTTTCTATTTAAAATATGTTTTTTTATTCAAAACTTTCCGAACTTTTGAATGTATCATGGACCTGTTATTTTGAAATAATGAAACTGTTGCTTTTTGTTTTCTTTATATTTTTACAAGTCCGAAAAAGTAATGCTTTTATGATTTTAATGGTAGTAAAAGAATAATAAAATAAAAGCATCTGTTAATAGTTAGATATTAGTAATCAGAAATATCTTTTAGCACAGCTTGATCGACCAGTTTAGAAAACAATGTTAAAAATTTGTAATAGTAAGTATATAAATTTATTACTCAATATATATTATTTTTATATAAATTGTTACGATAATTTTTTTTATCTTTACACATTATATTTTCATTAAATATGTAGTTTATTTTTTGGTTATTTAAGTGATTTTATTTGTAGTTTTGGTTTTATTGGTTGAAACAACGCACACTTTAAGTTATCTAATTACTTTTTTATTTAAAAAGTGACTTTTACTCTATACTAAATTACATAAATTTTTTTTTGATATGACGTTACACTTATTCTAAGCTTTCTTAAAAAAATTAGAAAACAGTTACAAAATAGTTAGTAAAACAAATAAAATAAAAAAGTATTAGAATAAATTAATAAATATATTAAAAGCTAACAGGGAATAAAAACTATACTGGTACATATTGGAAAATTTTGAGCCTTAGCAGTTGTCCGTAACTTCTTTGTTCTTTTTTTTAACTTTTTCCTCCAAATCTTTGCCGGTTTTTTTTCTGACTGTTGTTTCAATTATAACAAAAAAATAATCTCAACGTGTACGTTTACGAATATTTTGAAAACATTTGGAAAAGAAAAAAAGAAGTACATATAATAAACAGTTATAAACATATAAAAATAAATACTATTTTAAAAACTCATTTGATGACGTCTATACCGTACTTGCGAGGACTTTCGCATTTTATTTTATTTTTTTACTAGTTAACCCATTGTGAGGGTTTTGAAATTCCGTAAACAAGTGCTATATATAATTAGTATAAATAAAAACAACAATGATAGCTAATTAAAAAAAATATTAATGTTTGATTAAAAAAACTTAAGTGTGAGTCGCATTATGAGTCAAAATACAAATAAATTTTAAATAGGTTTAAGTTAATATTTGTTTTTAAAAGTCATACTAAGTTCAAAGCATAAACTAAATAAATTTGTTGGTAAATTAAACAATAACGTTATAAAATTCAACGTTCTACAATCATGACAAACTTTCCAAGTAGTAATCAGTTAGATGCCTGCAATACTTTCGGTTTTTTTAGTAAGAACTAACACCGCTATGTCTAAACAAATATTGGTAATTCTAATTGTTGGTTTTATAATCAGTCGTGCTTACTTAAAAAATACCACTTACAATAAAACACGTAAGTTAAATAAATGTTTAGTTTTGTTTTGAATAAAGTTTTAGATATCTTAAGCATTTTTGGGCTCTAAGAAAATTTTATTTTGTGAAATTCCAACATACTTATAAATTTTTAATGTGTATGTGTGTAGTTAATGATATATAAATCAAATATTAGTATATGATAATAAAAATTTTAAAGTTTATGAAAATGATAAAATGTTGACATACTTTAGTTTACGACAAACTTTTTTTGAGTGTTATAAATTTATACTTTAAATCAAATAACTGCAGACAATGCTTAATTATTTATGCACTTATATTAAGTAGTATTTTTGGTTAAAATAAAAAAAGCTTATTCATAATTAAATGTACATCATTTTTAAAACTGTATAAAAACTTTAGTTTGTGTTAAGTAAAAAATATTTTAAAAATTAGACAAAATAAATGTTGTTTTTAATTTTCTTATTTTGCTACCGCAGTTGTTTCAAAAACACAGCTTTATAATCAAGTATCGACCATTCAAAACAAAAGAATTCTTATGTTGTTTTGTATAAGTAAAATACAGAGTTGCCAAAAGGTTAATAAAAATATCTAATACTAAAAAATAATTGTTGAGTTACGCTTAAAAAAATCTAATAGCCTACAGTTAAGTACAATTTTTTGCTGATAAATTTTTACATGTACCACAAACTTTTTTTTGTTTGTTTTCTACTAATTTAACGTTAAGTCGTATAGTTATTAAAACATGATACAAGTTAGTTTTCTTTATGAATGAATGTATACTAAATGTTTGTATTTGTCTTAGTCTAGCTTGAAGTAATAAAATGTAAATGTAAATATTAAACTATAATCACAACCGTAATTTGAATTATTTTTCTTGAACGTTAAGCTTATACAGAACATTAAGTATTTAATCACTTTAATTTTTTAATTGGTTTTTTACATTTCATTTTTTTGGATATAAACACGGACGTATTTAGACCAAAATAAACAGTTTGAAAGTTATTAAAATATTAAATTTTATTCTTTAATAAGTTAATTTCGACTAACAGATATTTTTATTCTATAGTAGATTTGTGTTAAATCCGGTAAGCGTCTTAAGTTTGAAACATATTTTAAACTTCAAGTACCATTATGCTTATTGGTTTGTAGTTTAAGTAAAAATAAAATGTTAAATTTGTAAATACTTTATATAATGGATCATATCAAGTAGTAGGCAAAATTTAATTAAACAGTAGAAATAAAAGCGATTTTTTTTAATAAATTTTCAATATTTAAACTTTTTTAATTACTTAACACATTTCAATATATTTTCTTAACTAAAAAAAATATTTGTTTTTTTGTTAACTTCTGAGTCCTTACAGAAATAACAACTATATAAGCATTGAGCACCAATAAAAAATTATAAAATAACCATAGGAAGTTCTTTTATTAGGTGTTTTTGATCTTTGTTTTTTTTCTCAATATAATATACTTTTTGATTAAAACGAAAAAAGTCTGACCTCATAATCTTTGAAAACAAAAACAAAATTAAAGATTTTCGAGTAAAATTTGTTAGGCTTCCCGCCAGAAAAATAGATAATTAATGATTAAAAAGCTTTTATGTAAAATCTGATGTCAATTAGAATGTCAATTAGAGGTTAAAATTTTTTCTGTCTAAAAGTTGATATCAACATTAGGTTAAACGAACCAAAACACTTTACTAATAGAAAGTTATTAATTTTTGATTTTTTTTAAAGTTAATTGTCTTCTAACTTTTGTCAATTTTTCTCAAACAGTTTTTATAATACATTCGTTATAGTCATTTCTGTCTGAGAAATAAACCTATCCATAATTAATGAATTAAAAAACTTTTATGTCAATTAAAACTACCGGTAGGAAATATAGTAACTCCGCTATAAATTGAATATTTTAAACCAAGTAGAATGACTTAACTTAAAGCAAATTGAGTTCTTTGAAATATGATATCAACAAAAATTAAGTTCTTAAATTACATATCAGTAAAAAACTAAGGACATATGAGTTAATCGTATTGGAGTTTCCAAAATTTTTAAAAGATATATTAAATTTAATGAAAAATGTTGCTCAATTTAAATTTACAAAAGTTTAATCTGCAATTTAAGTAGAATAAAAGCGAATTTTTTAAATACAAGTAGTTAGACAATGTATTAAAAGAAAAATCCTCGTCAGTCTATCTAACATCAAATTCTGATTAATTAGATTAATTAGATTATAAACGAAATGGAAAAATTCACGAAACCTATAAAGTATAAAAAACGATTAACCTTAATATAAAACTTACAAAAACAAGTTCAGTTGTAATAATAATAAAAGATAGTAAAAACTTTAATAATTACAAGTTTTATAAATAGCATTACTTTTTGTTACAAAACAATACTTATAACTTATAAATATTTTAGAATTTACTGTACTTTTTGTTATATTTTAGTTTTTCATAGTTTCAATATGATTTAAATATTTTAAGCAATATTTTAATTTTTGATCATAAGAGTTATAACTAAGTTACTAATGTTTGTATAGTTTATCAATCGTGTATATAACTCGTAATTTTAGCAGTATGCTTTTAAACTTGTAAAATTTGCCACAGTTTTGAGTTTAGATCAGTGCTTAAAAAACACCATACTTTAGATTTGAATTTAAATAAACATTAGTTTAAAATTGACTCATATGCAACAAAAAGGTAATATTATGTTTACAGATTGTTTTGAACATATGTTGCAGGTAGCTTTAAATACTTTATGTCGATCGTTTCTTAAAAATAAAAAACTTTATTTAATTAAGCTTCAAAGTATTTTCAATGTTGTTTATTTTTAAAGTATAAGTTTTAAATATAAGTATTGTTTATTTTTTATGATTAATTAGTATATATATATGTCAAGTACTTGTTTGAAACTCAGCGAATAACAAATAGTTAGTACATTTTTTAGTATAATTAATTAGTTACTTTTGACGTCTCATTTATGGCTTTTAAGTTAGATGTAACCATCATTTTAAAAACCTAAAGTTATAAAAACGTGTGGAACATAAATTTGTGAAGTTTTTGAGGTATTTAAATTTGATTTTAACCATCATTATTCAAGTCAAAACTTCTGAAAATATGATGTGTTTTTTCACAGTATTTATTTACACAAATTATAAAATAAATAGATAAATAAATAAATAATTTTAACCATCATTATTTAAGTCAAAACTTTTGAAAACGTGTCGAGTATATATTTTTGCTTTTATTCATGTACTGTCCCTAAAATACTTCAAAAACATCCATATCCATCAAGCAGACTACGGATTGCTGTTAAAAGAAAATTGCTGTTTTTTAATTAGTTTTTATTATAAAGTTAACACTAATTTTTATCAGGAAAAAAAAATTAAATCAAAGCTCGTGGTTATGATTCAATTTCCAGTTAAAACATAAATTTAGTTATTTTTGGGAATTTTAGTAAAACTAAACTGTTCATGTTTTTTAATTTAAAGCTGTAGAAAATAACAGGAAAATAACAATTTTTAACTTTTAATTATCACATAAGTTGATACCAGTGGCGTCGCGTGGTAATTTTTTTAGGTGGTGCAAAATTTAAAAAAAATCCCCTACTTTAAAACTATTTTTTATCTTAAATAAAGACTTTTTTCTATAACAATAACATTAAGTTGCTAATGTAACTTAGGAAATTTTGTTAAATAATAAAACATTTATTTTTTCAAAAAAAAATTATTTAAGAAAATAACTTAAAAACAAAAAGGTATATACTTTTTTATATAGCTTTTTTCAGAGTAAAAAACTAAAACTGCTTTAGTCAGCCTGAATATTTTTCTAATTTGGTATGTTTTAATTTATCTTGGGTCATCTTTAGTTTTTTTTTTAATTTCTAAGTTATCCTGATTATGAGGCAAGGCAACCATGTTTCAACAATTTTATCTAAAATTTTTTCTTTGTTGATGAAAAAATTAAACTAAAAGTCATATAAAATATACTTAATTCTCCTAAAATGCTAAACTACTCTAAGTAATCAAAATTTCTAAGTAAAGGCTATTTACTTTATTTAAATATGTGATTGTATCAATAATACTAATTTTTATTTAATATATATTTAAATTATTTTTCTGTAAGAGTAAACTAGAAGTTTATAATAAACTTCTAAACATTTTTTTTCAAAACTTAAACTTTACACTAAAATATAATTTAGTTAAGTATTTTATTAACTTTATGATAACAATAATCAGTTATAGTTAAGTTTGTGTATGCAGATTAATATAAAAATTAAATTTTAAAGACTTTGGTGATTTAGGTTTTTTATCTATTTTTTTCAAATATGTAATTTATGACAAGTTTCGTTTTTTTATTGTTTCATTTTAATAGAAGTGATCTCTTAAATTTAAAAAATTATCCGGGTACATAAACTTAAGTTTAATCCTTTGCACTTTGCAGTAGCTTAGCTTTGTTTTTACTTTATGTTTACAATAGCTTGTAGATGATACTTAAGCTAGTCCTGTTTTAGGGAATTTTAAACTTAACTTACTTACCGCAAGATATTGATTTTGCGGTAATTCTTGAAGAAATTTTGCTTTTTTGAGTTCATTTGCGGCAGTCAGCTAAGAGTTTGCGGCAGTGAAGTGGGCAAAATGGTCGTTTTCAAAATTGGAATTTTAAAAAAGATTTCGTTTAAAAAATAACGAAAACGTTATAGATACTTTTTTTTTCTTATAAAATTTTAAGGTGGTGCAGTTGCGGCAGTGCAACACCCCACGCGACGCCCCTGGTTGATACTGTTTTCTATTAGAACAGCAGGTCAATATTAAATACTGTCCGTACTAAAAAAAATATTTATTAGTAAAAAGAGTGGGTGTAACTTTTGCACGAGGGGTCACTTTTGCACGAGCTTCACTTTGGCACGAAGATACACTTTACACGGTGACTATTTTGCACGAGCGTAAGTTTAGCACGAATGGGCACTTTTTCACAAGTTGATTTTTTTTTATTAACTCTCTTTTTTTTTGGCTTTCACTAAAACCCCTAAACCTTACTCTCGGTTGATAATTTTTTTTATAGTTTATTTTTTGATTTTTTTTAATTTTTCTGTTTTTTTTTTGGTTAATAATTTTTAGTAGGAACTTTTTTTTCCTATAACTTTTACCTCTAACCCTTCGATCGGTTTTTTTTTTGTTTTTTTATTAATTTATTTTATGATATTTTATTTTTCTAGTTTTTTTTTGATGAATTTTTTACTATAACTGTTACCACTAACCATGGTCTGTATTTTTTTTTATTTATCATTCTGTTTTATTTTTTTTCTCGTGATTTTTAATTTTTTTTTTCTTTTGTGCAAAAATGACCATCCGTGCAAAAAAGTCGCAGTTCAAAATTTTCCACTCGTACAAAAGTGACCTTGCGTGCAAAAGTTTACCTTCGTGCTGAAGTAACGCTCGTGCAAAAGAGTCGCCGAGCAAAAGTGTCGTCTCGTTTAAAAGTGACGCTCGTGCAAAAGTGACCCGTTTCAAGTAAAAACTTTTATCCAAATAAAATTGAGATATTGAAAATAACAGGATTAAAATTAAATAAGTCTGTGTCACAAAAACAACTACAATTTGACTTTAACACTGCAGTTTTGTAAATTTTACGGTATTTTGGTCTGCGTTTACGGTAACTAAACTTAAAAAATGTAACTAATAAACATTTATTCACTTGTTAGTTTAAATGTAAACTGCTTGACTTTTTTATTTTATTGCTTTTGACTTATAACAAAAATCCTAATTTTTTTTTTTTCAAAATTTCCAAAATAAATGTTTAATTAACTTCTGCTTTTATTAATATTTTCAAAGTAAACTTTGATGAAAAAGCAATCATTTGGTTTCAAAAGTAAAAGAAGTACTAAAATCTAGAAGCTAAATATATAAAAACGGTTTAAATGGTTACAAAAGTTTTGTGAAAAATATAAACGTTTTAATTACTCAAACCTTGTTTAGTTATTAAACAAATCTACAAAAACGTTTTACATTTTTTACTTTTGTTTATTTTTGTGTTCAAAATTCCTCTAATATATCCATGAAATTTTTACTCAAAATACATTGATAATACTAGTAATCAGGTTCCACGAGATTAAGAGTAACATTTTGTTCATCAAGTGCGCATGTTGTGTCATGAAGACGTTAGAATTGGTATCACAAATGCATTAAAGTTTTCCAAGAATGGTCTATTTTGCACGAAGCGTCACTTTTGCACGGTGTCAGTTTAACATGGGTATAACTTAGTTTTAGCTAATTGGTACTAATTGATATACGGTTACTCCTCTCGGCTTGGTAAGCGGCGGTTGACGATTTTAGTGGTGACTTTAACAAGTCAATGACGCTTCGTCGGAAGTGACACCCTCGCAAAGTTTATACATGCAAAATTGTCTTCGTTTAAAAGTGATCCTTTGTGCACAAGTGTCTTTGTTTAAATGTAGTGATGTACCGGACCTGGATCCGGACTTTTTTTTTAAATTAGGATCTGGCCGGACCCGGATCCGGATATTTTTTTCAAATTAGAATCCTGCCGGAACCGGATCCGGATCTTTTTTTCATATCAAGATCCGGCCGGATCCGGATATAAGACAAAAATGGCAATATCCGGCCGGATCCGGAACCGGATATTTAATACTCTAAGTCAGTGCTTCTGAAATGGGGTTCCGCGAAACTCTAGGGATCCGCGAAGCCTTTAGAAATTAAAAAAATTTCATTAAAAAATTAAACATTTTATGTAAAATTAAAATTAGGGGTTCCGCGGAAAAGTTGAACTTTGGAAAAGGGTTCCGCCACTAGAAAAAGCTTCAGAAGCACTGCTCTAAGTTATTTGTAATTTAAATAGTATAAAAACTACTATGTACGATAATGCAATTTTAAATAACTAACTACTAACTAAGTATAATTGTGTGAAGTTTATCTTTTATGTGTTATATCTAACTATATCCTTTTGAATTTTGAAAATAAAATCGACCGGATCTGAACTTTTTTTTTAAACCATCCGGATCCGGATATCAGACAAAACTGGCAATATCCGGCCGAATCCGGACCCGGATAGTGAGTCCGGTACATCACTATTTAAATGTGACTGTGAATAAAACTGACACGTCCCAATACGATAAGTAAGACGGAACGTTTGTGAATAATTTTTGTAGGAGTAACACTTTTGAACGTCGCGTCAATACTAAAAGTAAACACTACCAAAATAAACACTAACAAAATAACAATACCAAAAACTCTCAGACCCCAAGAATATTATAAGTTAAATGTAGCTGATACGTTATACAGATTATAGCTACTAGTTGAAATATTTTCATCACACTTATAGTGATTTTAAAATAGTTTTGAAAGTTGCAACACTCTTATGTAATAGAGTACATATGTTAACTAATTATATATCAACATATATCAACAACTGACATTTATACAACAAAGTGCGTTACGTCACTAAACAGTTTCAAGCCTCTTTTTAGGTTAATTTTGTGATAAGATTAAAAAATTGAGGTGTGCCCCCTGTGAGGATCGAACTCGCGACCTTCAGATTATGAGACTGACGCGCTGCCTACTGCGCCAAGGAGGCTCACGTTCAGAGCTTAATTTTTGAGATTATAAAGCTATTTACAATCATTATGCGGTCATTTATTTTCCCGTAAAATAGCACTTAAATATTTTTTGTTATTGTGTTATAATTTAAGGTACTTGATAAGTGGATTTTGTTATTAACGATAAAAATTTATACAAAAAATGTTTTAATTTAAATTAAATTTTTGCCATACAGTGAAGCTATAACTGCTTTTAAAAATAATTTTAGTCAAAATGTTAATAAGATGTTTATTCAATTCTTATTTTATTAAAATAGTACATAAATTCAATTTAATTAGAATTGTAAAATACAGAAACTAACAACAATGAGAAATTTTTGAATTAAAGTCATTTTTAATTAATGATTTTCAGTTCTATAAAAATTACAAATTCAAAAATGACAGTTTTTTTACTTAAGGTAGGTTTAGATTTAAGTTTAATAGCTAAAAAATAATATAAACGATTTAATGCAGATTTTTTTTTTCAATATAAAGTTAACTGTTTTGCTGCTTAAATTAATTTAGTAGTTTAATTAAAAATTCTAATAACGCGATTTATAGATTAATTAAATGAAAATTATAAAGAAAATTTAAAATACTCTTTTATTTTACAATTTAAATAATTTTTTCTTTCTAATTGAGTTATTATTCAGGTAAGGTATTAGTATAGTGATTTAATAGCCCTTATATAATTAAACAATTGTTAAGAATTTTTTAAGAATTTTTTATTTGCTATAATTTATAAGCTTTCTTTTTTCTTCTACATTTGTATCGAAAAAATGGTTTTATTTTAAAAATAATAAATTTTTCTAACTTTTAACATATTTTATATACTATTTTTGGACAATAAAACCGTTATTTATTTCCAACTAAGTGTCTCATAGTTTATATTATTCTAGTCATAAACATTTAGGATAAATCTTGAAAAAACTAATTGTGCAATTGCAAGAAGTAAATACACTTTATTTAAAATTTATATAATTTTCAAATAAAAAACTTTTACAAATTAATTATTTTTGATCATTCAATCGTTTTCACTCTTCTTTCGATTTGATAAGTCGCAAGTATCTTTTCTGCAAGTTTGCTGAAGGCCTTTTCAGCCTCATAAAATATGACTTTTTGCACGTCTGAATTAATGTTGGTGGTTTATTAACTATAAAGGTATTATGTTAATAAAATGTGAAAATATGTCATTATTTTGATATTTTCAAGTCAAATTATTTTTAAATGTAAACCTGAGAAGAAATTTTATATTTTTTTATACATCAGAAATACTTCAAAGTATTATTAATGTTCCGAAAATTGAAACTAAATGCATAGCAAATTCTAAAGATATTTAAAAGTAAATATTGTCAAAAGTTTATTAAGCAAACTTTTATACTTTTATTTAATAAAAAATCTTTTATTCAAATTTCTTTTAGGTTTTTCTTGACAACATACTTAATTAATACTTTTTAAATTTACTTAAAAAACAATTTCTCACTACAGCTATATAAAAAAGTATAAACTTTTAGATTAAAAATGTTGGTCTTAACTTAATATGTTACAGATGAAATTTCTTAAAAATAAATCAAACGTACTTGTGCATATTGGCAAATTTTTAACCATTTTCCTTTGCAATGATGCTTTTCAAAAAATGTTTTAAACACGTAAGACTTACCAGTACTTTGCAGTTCAAACTGTTTTTAATTTGTTTAACTTTGTATCATAAATACTTTCATATTACGCATGATGGTTTACCCTTTTAATGACGCAATTGATAACAACTTTGTTTACTTTCAACTTAGCAAGTTCTCTTGGAATGCTTTTTATTGTTGGAGGTGTTTCTCTTTTAAACCAGCCTATTTTATGGCCACTGTGACATGCTAAACATAAAGCATAAAGTTTAAGTTTTAAAATGAAACATTTTAGCATAACTCATCTTAAAGTTATAAAGGTACATACATTAAATTAATGATTCTTCCGAAATAGCTAAAATAAAAGTATTATTAAACCGACTTAAAAGCGTTAATGCTACAAAGTAAAATAAGCAAAAATTTTAGAAAAACTTTTAAGCTAAACATAAATATAAAATAATGTACTAAGTAAGTAATACTTATAAAGCTATCATAAATCTTTAGCTTTTAGTTAAAAATTACAGACTTTAAATAGCTTGTTTTTATGTAAATAATAATTTTGTATGATGTATTTTTATCTTAATTTTTTAATGTATTGAAATAAATAAACTAGTAAACCAAAATTATTCTCACCTTTAATAATACATATAGAAGTTAAAACAAGTAAACTTTTGAAATCTTTTTAGGTAAACATAAATATGAAACAATGTACTCAGTTAGAGAAACTTATAAAACTGTCATAAATCAAAGCATTCAAACTTTGCTTGAAAATTACAAACTTTAATTTTTAAATGACTTGATTTTATGTAAATAGTACTTTTGTATAGTTGTTAATTATTTATATTTTTTTAATATATTGTAATTAATAAACAAGAATACATATTTATTCTCACCTTCAATAGCACACATAGAAGTTAAAACAAGTAGACACTGCAACTTCATACTCTTGTGATGCAAAAATGTTTTTGATATTTTTATCTGTCGCTTTTTTATATATTTTGCAATGCAATATAAGCCTTCAGGCAGTTAAACGTTATCACACATTAGACGGTATGAAACTTATATTCATAAATACTAAAAAGCTAAAGTTCTATTTTGATCGTGTCTATGTGGTAGAAGTTAAGGCCTATGTAAGCTTTAAAAAAGTTTTGTGTCATTTTTGTTTATAAATGAAACTCTTGCTATTCATTCGTAGTAAGTTTTGAATTAAAACTAGTAAGGATTACTCGATTTAAATTCAAACGTATTTTGTCCGATTTAATATTACACCACAACATTTCGACATTTCAAATAATTGTTAAAAGAAATTATATACATAACGTTTTGTTTGTGATTATTGGTGGTTTTATAAAAACTAATGTTTAGGTATGTGCAAATTAACAAATGCATCTAAAAAACACATCTGTGTATAACATTTTGTTCTAGTTTTAACAAAAGTAAATGTTATGGTTTTTTTATGTAAATATGTAAAACGTTTCTTTAAATAAAACTTGTGCTTTTTTATTGTTAATAAAATTTCTGTTAAATCACTTTTAAAAGTTTATAAAACTAACTTAGTTTTAGTGGTAATCTCTTCAAAAATTTATTAATGTTTATACCGTCAAATAGAAACATGTATTGTTTAATTAATTAAAATTAGTTTTATTTTTATAAAATCAATATGTTTTTGGTAATAGAAACTTAAGAAAGATTGAAAAGTTTCAGATTATTTACTGTAGAAAATTATTTCTATCATCATTAATGTTGCATGTACACATGAGTGTTACAAAAACTAATTTAGCAGTATAAAAACTATCTGATATATTTATTATCTTTAGTGTTTAACATTGTGTTATGTTCTTCTTTCTACTTTTTAATTAAAAAATTACTAGCACATTTTAACCTTGTTAAAATAATATATTACAAACTTTTAAACAAAAACATGTAGTTGTAAGTAAACTAAAATTTTAAATATGAAACCAAGTTTGTATTTGCTACGAAAGTCGAAGCTTAACCTTAAAAAAGTTTCTACAAGTTACTTTTGTTTAACAACCAGTATAAGTGTTTTTCAGTCATGAAATATTTCCAATTTATAATCTGTAGGGAATACTCATCATTATGTAATTTTCAAATTTGTTCTCAATATTTATTTGAGGTATTATATTTTAAAACAATCTACAAGTACCATCACAAGCTAACACGTAATTTTGATATAATTGGTTTCCTAAGCAACTATGCTTGGGTGTAAAAAATCACATTATTTCAACAAACAGTTCAGTTTCGCTGATAAAAAGTTAATACTAACTTTTCTAGACATGTTGATTAAATCTGAAACAGTTGTCTCTAAAAGTTAAATTTTGATAAACAAATGTAAAAATGTTTGAACCTTTTGTTCTTAAATTTCATAATTTTTAAAAGATTTTTACAAATGTGAAATTATTCAAAAGTTTTGGTTTTTTGTTTTCGTTTTACTTTCAAAATTCAATAGAAGCATATGGATATTAGTTATCTATTTTTGTTTAATATTTGACTAAAACTTAAGGTCTAATAATCTTCGAAATAGACACATATAAAAAACTGAGTACTTTTAGATAAATAAGATTATGTATATGTATTTTTTTAACTGTTATAAACAAAAGACGTTTCAAAAACATAGACATTTTCGTTATCTGATATTTTATATTTACAATTTAACACATTTATTATACTTTACGATTTGAAACATATTTAAAAGTAAAAAATTATATAGTAAGCATTGTAAAATAAGAAGTATTCAGATATTAAACAAAACATAATAAAACATTTTTTTTATTACCTTTAAAATAATGCATAAGAATAAAACATGATAAAATTTTTTTTTATAATTTTTGGAATTTTCTTGTTTATTTTACAATGATTATAATTATACTTAAAATTAACAATAGCATTAACATAAAACTGAGTTTTATATCAGTAATTTAAGTTTACTTTGAGCTAAAAACGATCTAATAAGTTTTTAATTTGCTGTAAATTATTATAGCGAATTAAATGGTATAATCACACGTTCACAATTCTACCCCGATCAAATCTCACTTATTATTATTTTTTCATTCTACTGTCACTGTTACCCCTAACCTTTACCGTTATTTGGCATTTCTTATTTTATTTATTTATTTTCATTTTACTTGATCCGATGGGAAATGTGTGCAAGTTTGAACTAAGCGTGTCCCAAACCAAATAAAGCTTACTTAAGAGTTTGAACTGAGCTTAGTTTACAATTTGCATATATAAAAGCTATATTCCCAACTTTAACATTAAAACTAGTGCCCCTTGTGAGGATCGAACTCACGACCTTCAGATTATGAGACTGACGCGCTGCCTACTGTTGAACGATTTATAAAGCTGTTTACAATAAGTGAGCGGTTAAACTATTTTGTATTTAAGTACTAAAAAAGTTTATACTTAAAAGATCACACCACGAAAATTTTTTCCTATGATTTGGATTAATTAATAAGTGGATTTTATAATTAACGACCAATATTTTCTTAAATTCTTTATTTTTTTGTAAACTCAGGCTATTACACTCTTTTGAAAGCTAACAAAATAAGTTTTATGAAGTCAAAGTATGTTATAACTACATATTTAATGCTAGTTGTATACAAAAGTAACAGTTTAAAAGAACTGTAACAAAACATAACTAAAATTTCTTAAAATATTTGTAAAGATTAAAATATTAGAAAAATACATTTTAAAATACACTATATACTTGATTACTGTCATATTCTTTAATTAGTGACGGTTTATATTTCAATTGTTTCGTTTTTCTTTAAAAAGGCTTGTTTAGAAGTTTAAATTTTTTATATTCTTAGTTACAAAACAATTATAAGCATTAAATAAAATGGAAACTAAAAAAAAAAAATGTAAAATGCTGCAAACTTCAAACAAACTATTCACAAAATACTAACAACTTTGCAGATCACTTATTATTTAACTAAAACAGATTTATAAAAATCCATATTGTGTTGAAAAACTTTTGAAAATTATTTTTATAAAATCTGTAAATTTTTATAATTTGTCAGCATTTCATACATTTTTTTTAACTAAACTGTTTTTGTATCGGAACTTAATATATTATTTAAATAGTCATTTCAGCACAATTTTTTTAATTATTTTAATGCAAACAAAATAACTTCTTGTCTTTATTTTTTAATACCTCTGCCAAAAAACATTAATTACAATCAAATGCTAAATCTTTTATATTCTTTAAACCATAAAAATCTGGGATAAAAATTCTAACAGCTTAAAATTACAGTTACAACAACTAAAAATAACAACAAGTGAATTTTATCAAGTATAAGTCTAAAACAGTGTTTTTAATGGAAAAAATTAGATACAAGATTTTTATAAAAATTAGTTTTCTTAAATTTTAAAGCCTTTTACACTTTTAAATATTTCAGAGATTTTTTTTAAATAAAGAAATTGTTACTTTTAGTTTTATGTCTCTTTTTACAATTATAAAAAATAATGTTACTGTGCTATGAATAATGGAAACGGGTCAAAATTGCACGAAGCAAAAATGCACCAAGGGTCAATTTTGAACGAGTTACAATTTTTCTCGGAGGGTAATTTTTGCACGAAAGTAAAAGAACAGAAAAAGTAAATATTTAAAAAACCATAAAAAATAATTAATAATTTAAACAAAAAATAATTGTTAAATTAAAATTAAATAATAATTAATAAAAATTATTATAATAAAAGAAAATACATAAAAGATCATAAATTAATTAAAAGAAAAAAAAAAAGCTACCGACCGAAGTTAAGGGTTAGGGGTAACAGTGATCTTGCTCGACCCCTAGGACGCGGCCTATGGGATCGGCCGGCGATGCGCCTAATGAAAGGATCTCGCCTCGTTTGCCTTCACTGTGCTTTCGGGTTTCGTACTGCCCAACACCTCGCGCGCGTGTTAGACTCCTTGGTCCGTGTTTCAAGACGGGTCGGAGACGTGGCCAGCTTAAGCCGCAGACCCCTGGCGTCTGAGCGCTAACGCGAAGAAGGCCTTGTACAAACTCTAGAGACTGCGAGCAGTTTCCAAAGCCATATTCCAGCGATCAACACGCAGCCTGTTCACAATCACATTAATAAATACACTAAGCAAATAGCTAGAATAAATATAAATAGTTCAAAATATACAAAATATTTCTTCCATTTTTAAGTTACTTGTTAAACATATTTATTTAAACATGTTTGTTTAAAATATAAAACTAACAGTTCTAAAAGTAAAGAAATTAAAAATCCAATACACATAACACTAACTTTTCATAAATTAGATATGCAAATATAAACAAATAACAACTAAATTGTAAAGCTTTGTAAACTGTGTGTAGACTGTAAACTTTGTACTTATAAACTTATAAAAATAATTACATATTCTATATCAAGAATAGCTTTAAATATAGTATGCAATTGTTTTGTAAATTGTGTTGGTTCTATTCAAGTACTCTAATTGTTTGCTTTGTTTTAGTTTAAGCCTAGTTATATCACATTTAATACACATAATAAAGTAAACCAAATAAACTCTATTAATTTAAACTAATTACAAATACATTTAATTAACATAGAACTTTAAAAAGCCTTTGCTAGTATCTGTTGGTAACAGTAAATAACTTATATTGACTCACAATACAAAAGTGCAAACTTTATTTTTCATTTGATTTTTCAAGTAGAAACGCTTTTATTTGTTTGTGGACAAAAAGACTTTTAAGTTTTAGTATAAAAGACTAACTGTATTAAATTTAACTCAGAAAATTAAACTCTACAAGATGGTGCCATTATTTTTTCGATATCTCAAACTGGTCAAACCACTTTTTTAGCGCTTTAATTGGTTTAAACACCATTATCTAATTGGCTTAGGTTTTTATTTGCTAATAACTAGAATTTTCTTTTCTTTTAAGCGTTAAAGAAATGTCAATAAATGAAAAATAAGTTTAAACAAGTCAGAAAGAAAAATAATACAAAAAAGATGAATTCAAAAAGCAAAAGCCTACGGCACGTGGTATTCCCAAGCGGTCACCCATCTAAGTACTAACTACGCCCGACACTGCTTAGATTCCCAGATCGGACGAGATGGGGTGTGCTCAGTGTGGTATGGTCGTAGGCATTTGAAAATGTTTACAAGCCTTTATAAACCCTTCGGTTTGTTTAAAAAACCTATTTGCACTTGATTTACAATCGAATTGATATTTTAAAATTATTCCTTATAAAATTTTTACCTGAATTAACCTTTTTTTTGTGTGTTTTTTTATTAACAATTACTCCCAAAATGTACTAAAACTGTATTGTAACTGTACAAAAGTGTTTGTTTAAATAATTGTTATCTATAAATTACCTAAGACCAGGCTAGTAGAAGTAAAGTTTATAAAATTATTAAATAAAATAAATAAAGTTGGTAAAATAAAATAATACAATATGTTAAGTTTTTTTATGTTAAGTTCATTGATCTATGCATATATGTTATTGCATTACAATTACAAATATTGCATACATGTTTTTATATTATTATACTTTTTTTAATGTTTTAAATATAAATATTTATTATAAATAAACTTTATTTGTATTATTTTTTATTTAAGCGTACTTTTTAAACCTTTAAAGTTTTTTTATTCTTTTAAGCACATTGCGATAAGTATAATAAACAAACAATTGAAGAAAATTAATAATAATAATAATAATAATAATAATAATAATAATAATAATAATAATAATAATAATAATAATAATAATAATAATAATAATAATAAATAAAAAAATAACATAAGCTTATTTTATATGTTTCATTTTATTTTTATTTAAACTTACTTTTTAAACCTTTATAGTTGTTTCATTCTTTTAAGCACATTGCGATAAGTATAATAAACAAACAATTGAAGAAAATTAATAATAATAATAATAATAATAATAATAATAATAATAATAATAATAATAATAATAATAATAATAATAATAATAATAATAAATAAATAAATAACATAAGCTTATTTTATATGTTTCATTTTATTTTTATTTAAACTTACTTTTATTTTTAAGCACATTGCGATAAGTATAATAAACAAACAATCAAACATAGAAATAAAAACAATCAAATAGAAATAAAATTAAACTTATACTTCAACTATATGTGTTATTTTATTTTCATTTAAACTTACTTTTAAACCTCTGTATTTGTTATATATATTTAAACACAATACGATTAAACTATAAAACAATCAACAAAATAAATAATAAATACTAACTAATAAAAACACGAAGCAAATAGCTAGAATAAATATCAATAGTTCAATATATAGAATATATTTCTTCCATTTTTAAGTTACTTGTTAATTATACTTATTTAAACATGTTTCTTTAAAATAGCCAATACACATAACACTAACTTTTCATAAATTAGATATGCAAATATGAACAAAATAATATCTAAATCAGGGTTTCCCAAACTCATTTACTAAATCGCCCCCTTCTAAGAAATTTGAAAAATAATCGCCCCCACGATTTTAAAAACTAGTTTTTCTCTTGAGTACAAAGTTTTGAGCCAGAAAGTTTGTGTTCAAAATGTAATTTTGTCTGGTATTTCTTATGCCCGCACTTTTAGGCTGTGTTCAAAGTAATTTACAGGGCTTGAGGAAATAAGTTACTGTTTTTTTCTTATAAGCCCAGTAAAATGTATTAAAATACTTAAATATTTAAAAGCCTTGTGTAATCAGTATTCAATCCTGATTATGAATTGTTTTGAAACTAATGAAATTTTTAGGGTAGTGGTGGACAACTTTTGTAGTCAGCAATTCATATTTACATTAAAATCTTTTCTTGTTTCAACTCGTTAAAAAAGTGTAATTGCGGGCTGCAAAAATTTAAAATAATAACATAAAGAAAATTAAAAACTCGAGCATAATTGTAATAAAATGATTTACTTTTATTGTGATCTAGGTTATACTAAAGTAACTGAAAGCCAAATTGAAAGTGTATTTAAATTTCAAAATCATAAGCATCAAAAAACTAAAGTTTGTTTATTTTGCACAAGTAGTTTTCAAGTTACTTAGCGGGTCGAAATTTGATTGGATCTGGAACGCACGTTACCCATCTGAAATCTTTACTGAAACCTGACATTATAACTACTTCTCAATTAACGAATTTCAGACATTTAGAAGTGAATACTAAGTAACTTATTTAAGCCGCACAAAATACTTAAATTACTTTATAAATAGGCATATTCTAAAACTAAATACCAGAGATTAAAAAACTATAAAAGAATGAACAGATTATTTTACACATATTAAAAAAAACATTAAAATATCATTGCTGATATAGTTTTAGGAAGTTTGACCGACTGGTTTGTTATCTCATGAAAAGTAGTTTTATCAGTAGCTTTTGTTGATGCAGTAAAACTATTAATTTCAATGCTAAGATATATTATAAACAAGTTAGTTGTAAAATTAAAAATTTAATTTCAAACTTTTTAAACTAAATGTTTTGTAGTAAAATACAATTAAATAGAATTTGACTTGTAATAAATAACCTTTAGGAAACTAAACCTTAATTTAAACGTTTTTTCCTTAATTGAAATTCAAAAAAAAATCAAATATTTTATAGTTAATTCTGTCAATAGAAAGTAATCAATTAGAAAATTCTTTTAATTATGTTAAAACTTTGTTTTGTAACTGTAGCAGTCTTTTTGATGGCTTATATAATACTGTTTAATTTAATTTTTTCTCTAGTTATTAGCCTTCAATAATTTTCCAGAAGAAATAGTTAAAAACTAAAAGCTAGTGTTAAACTATAAAAGTAAACAACATATTATAATTGCTAATATTAAAAAAAAAAAAGATAAAACAAAAAACAGTTGTATCAATAGTTTAGAATTATTTAATATATAGATTTTTTAACAATAATAAATAAAGTTAGAAAATATATTTGAGTTTAAAAATCTTTTGAATGAAAAATTTGAAGTTATTTTAAATAGAGACATCAAATCTATACTCATTTAAAACCAAAATAATAATTTTTGAAAGAAAAACTTAAATGGTTATCAAGGCTTCTTTTTATTTATACAGATTAAACAAGTAACAACAAAAATATGTCAAATAAATTTCTTTCAAACAAATACTTTAACCACTATGCTATAAAAACTTTTAGTGTACTGTAAATCGACAAATATAAACTACAAAGTTAACCAGGTCAAAACAAAGATATTAACATATTTAAAACATAAACAATTTTATAAATACAGTAGACTTCCTCTTCAGTTCGCACTTTGAACAAAATCAAAAAGTTTAAACTCAAAAATTATTACAATTTAATTTTACAAAATGATAAATTTAAGTATGTTATATGCAATAACGTTATGAATAAACATGAAATCAACTAAAACATAAAACAAACATTTATAAAAAAAAGCTCTATATAAGCTATTAAATATTATGTATTTTTTGTTTTATTAATACTTAGTTAGTAATAGAATTTATTTAAGTTAAATTTAAGAAAATATAAATTTGTACTTTTTTTAAGTAAAAAGTGCGAACTCAAGAGGAAGTCTACCGTAATTAATATTTATAGTATTATACAAACCTGTTATAGAATAAATAACTTAAAAATATTTTTAGTATAAAAAGACTACTTGAATACAATACAAACAAGGTTAAATAAGAAGTATTTTAAATGATCAAATAAATAAATAAAAAATCATAAAATAATGTCTGCTACTGAATTCTATAATAATGCGAAGATTGAGGTTCATGAATACTTGCAAGTTTTTCTAATCTGATTCTAAATCAGTCAGAAAAGCCTCAAGTCACCTCCTTTACAAATATCTAGATTAGATATTTTGCGCAGGATATTAATAACTAAATTGAAAGCTTTCTTAACAACAAAGCTAGTATGAAAAACTATACACAACAATCTAAATTCCTCTCAAATGATTGGATACTTTTGCCTTAGTTTTTTTTGAGTCCAAAAGCTTTCATATCGTTTTTTGGAAAAATTACTTTAAGTTCAAGCTCAGTTTGTAAGTCTGAGAAGGTTTCCTGTGAGTCGTTTACTTCAAAAGGATCTACCACGAAGGGATCCATATTTTTATCTATATAATAGCTTTTTTTGTCAAAACGAAATTTTACTACTTAATATGTTGAAATTATTAAAAATTCCAGATATTTTAGATTTTTTTTTGCCTAAAATATCAAACTCTAGGTTTTTCTAGGTAAATTGGCAACACTGTATAGTTTTATTTCTTAGTTTAACTTAATGACTTTTCAAAAAACAATTGGAAATATCATAAGGTGGTAGTTGATATAGAAAACATAGATTTTTACAAACCATTTATGATCCTAAATAACATATATGTAAGGTTAAAAGATAGTGAGAGGAATTCCTATTGTCTATGATCTATGTATTTGTTAAATAAGGAAATATATAATTGAAATATTTAATTAACTTGAAAGTAGGAGTCATAAATACTTGATTTTTTTTCTCTATATAATACACAAACACATAAAACTTTTTTTTTTAAGTTTTACTTCAGGGTCAAATCATTAATAGCAAGCTAAAATTAGTAAAATAGCAAAATAAAAAGTAAAAATTTTATGAAAACCCAGAATTTTAAAATCGCCCCCTTTTCGCCCCCTTACCAGTTATCGCCCACCCTTTCGCCCCCTTACTAATTATCGCCCCCCGAATTACTAAAATCGCCCCCAGGGGGGCGATATCGCCCACTTTGGGAAACACTGATCTAAATTGTAAAGCCTTTGTAAACTGTGAACTTATAAAGTTACAATGATAATTGCATATTCACTATTCAGAATAGCTTTAAATTTAGTACACAACTGGTTTGTAAATTGTGTAGTTTATTGAAAGTATAATCCCTTTTTGCTTCTGGTTTAAATAAATTTATACAACACATACTAAAGTAAATTAAATAAAGTTATTCACTACTATCTATTAAATAAAACTAATTTACAAAATACATTAAATTAAAGTGAACTTATAAACTTATAATGATAATTGCATATTCTCTATCAAGAATAGCTTTAAATATAGTATACAAATTAGTAGCAAAATAGTATACAAATTACGAATAAATTTAATTAACATAGAACTTTAAAAAGCCTTTGCTAGTATCTGTTGGTAACAGTAAATAACTTATTATGACTCACAATACAAAAGTGCAAACTTTATTTTTTATTTGATTTTTCAAGTAGAAACGCTTTTATTTGTTTGTGGACAAAAGACTTTTAAGTTTTAGTATAAAAGACTAACTGTATTAGATTTAACTCAGAAAATTGAACACTTCAAGATGGTGCCATTATTTTTTCGATATCTCAAACTGGTCAAACCACTTTTTTAGCGCTTGAATTGGTTTAAACACCATTATCTAATTGGCTTAGGTTTTTATTTGCTAATAACTAGAATTTTCTTTTCTTTTAAGCTTTAAAGAAATGTCAATAAATGAAAAATAAGTGTAAACAAGTCAGAAAGAAAAATAATACAATAAAGATGAATTCAAAAAGCAAAAGCCTACGGCACGTGGTATTCCCAAGCGGTCCTCCCAAATTTGTTTCATTGTTTTAAGCTCATCGCGATTAATATAATTAACCAAGAAGTAAACAAATAAAAAAAACAATGTATTTTAACTAATGCTTATTTTATATGTTTTATTTTTATTTAAACTTACTTTAAACCTCTGTATTTGTTATACAATACGATTAAACTATATAACATAACTATATAGTTAAATAATCAAACTATTAAATAAACTAAGCAATTAATTAATGTGTTTTTTTAACGTGCTTCTTTCTTTTTTAACTTACTTGTTAACCATATTTCTTTTATTAAAGAATAAAACTAACAGTTACATAAATAAAATAATAATAAAGCCAATACACACTAACTTTATATAAATTAAATATGCAAACATGAACATAGTTATGAAAGAAAGTTATTCAAAGCTTATAATTGTTAAGCTTTTGTATAACATTTCAATTACAGTGAACTTCAAGTAAAATAAGTTTTTTTTTTGTAATAACTACAAAATTGGTGTTTTAGTTTATTATTAGCAACTAAATATTTATATTTAATATATTAAAATAAAAGTTTCTATACAAGCATTTAATAATTCTAATATTGATATTTCAATGCATATTAAAACATACAAATTTTACCAATTAAATATTTTTTATTTATTATTATAACTTTCAAATAGATTTATATTTATTTGAATAATTCCTGAAATTTTAAATTACCTCAGAGTAATGAAATACTTGACGTTCTGTTTTGTTAAACACCACAAGATTTTCAATTTATCAAAAAAATGAACAAGCATCGCCTTATATTATCTAAATATTTCAAATATGGTTTCGCTTTTTGGATCTTGGCGATCTTGGGATTCGAACCCACGATTGCTTGTTCTGCGGGAGTGGCAGTCAGCATAGTAATGCCTCGACCTATCCTACCACACACAAATAAGAGCATTATTGATCATATATATTTATGTTTATTGTATTTAAGTTTATAAGGACTAACCTTTATGAAATCATGTTTTTGTTTTATGTTTATTATGTTAGATTAGCATTTGTGTTAGCCATTATGTTAGACACGCATGTTATTTATAGTGTTGTTATTAAAATAAATATATTTCAATCGCAATCTATCTACTTTAGTTTTTTTAAACTTATGTTTATTTTCAGCGATCAGGCTTGTGTTTAATTCAGCGCGCGTAACACAACGTTTGTGGGTTTCGGCACAATTTTGTCGATAGTGGGCGCCCCGCCTCTTAAATACAAAAATTTCGGGAATTTTTACGAAAAAGAAATGGCCTCAGGTTGTCTTAAACAATTAAAGTATCGAATCAGAGACCCCGGAACTGTAATCACATACGTCATACAGATGTCCACAGAAATCATCATCTTCGAATATATAGTATAGTGTTGCCAAAAAAAAAAAACTCGCCTTTTGTTTCAATTTCTTAGCCTAAAAAGACCCTACTTTCTTTTAATACTTAATTTAAAGCCTCCTGATACATAATTTGAAAATATAAATTATTTGTAGCACTTTTAGTGTCTAAAAAAATGAACCAATTAAATAAATTTAAATTATATACATTAAACTCAGCTCAGATTCTCTTTATCAAAAAGCAATGTAAGAAAATCTTTTTACAGCTAAAGATTTTAAATTTGTGGATTGTGAATTAAAAGTCATGATCTTTTGTTGGTAAAAACTCTCTACAGCGCAATAAGACAAGTGTATAGGAGCAGGGACCAACTTAAAAAAGTTCATGGAGAGCTCAAGCGGGGACAGTTTGAACAAGGGCAACACGAGCAGGGACAACTTTTTGCAAATTAGATGCAGATTATTCAATTTACCCAACTTGTAAGCCATTTTTACATAAATGTTAAAAAAATTGCCCCCTGTGAGGATCGAACTCACGACCTTCAGATTATGAGACTGACGCGCTGCCTACTGCGCCAAGGAGGCTGCGACAAATAATTCTTAAAAAAAGTATATAAATCTGTTTACAGAAAATTTAAATGTTATTTAAAATGATTTTAAAAAAATATTTTATGTGAAAAAGTACTTGAAGTTTAAAACTAAAAAAAAACACCGCAATTTTTTTTCTATGATTTGGTATACTTAATAAATGTGGATTTTATAATTAACGACCAAAATATTATACAAATCAATATTTTCTGAAATTCTTTGTTTTATAAGGTTAGGCTATTACTTTTTTCAAACGCTTACAAAAAAACTTTGTAATTTAATTTTTTTTTAAATTTATTTGCTAGTTTAATACTGAAGTTACAGTTTAAATAAAAACGTAAACTACAGATACATAACATAAATAACGTTTAATTTAATCCATTCTATAAAATAAATTAAAATTATTACGTTTTTACAAATTTACTAAACTATTTTTTTAATTCAATTAATGTCGGTTTATGTTTTTATTTTTTATTTTTATATTAAAAAGCCAGTAAAGAAATTTCAAAAAGATTTTTTTGTTAATTTTTTGTTTCTTTTAAAAACTACATTAACATTTCTAAGATTTGTTTTGCAGATTTTGAACTACAAAGCTATTAAAAACAGATTTATTCTGAAGCTTTGAAATATATATATATATATAATAAGGTTAATATTCAAACTTGAACACCTTATACTGAGCCCACTTGAAGGGCTTTTAAAAAATTTATTGAAATGACGATTTTAAAAATACTGGAAAAGTATTGTATATGTTCCAGTATTTTTAAAATCGTCATTTCAATAAATTATATATATATACATATGGAAAACATTGTAAACTTCAAAATATTATTCACACTAAAGCAATTTATAACTTGGTTATTCGTTGACTAAATTAAAAATTCCTTATATGAATAAAAAAAATATTTGAAAATTAAACTTTATATGAGTGGTTTTCATCAAAGGATGTGGTAATTAAATTTATAAACTATTTGCCTATTTTAGAACTTACATTTAGACTAAACGGTGGGTTCAAAAATATTATATTTCCTTTTCTTTTTTTTTTGTATAAAATATTAAATAAACCATGAAAAATATTCAACCGCAACACGATTAAAATATCATATAGTTGTGCAAGCAATTTTAGAAGAAAAATAATAGCATACAACAATAAAATCTTAAACAAATACAATATAAACGATAAAAGTAACTCAAAAGATAAACTTTGCAATTGCCGCAAAGAACTTTACCCTTACTTACAATCAATGCCTTGTTTCTAACAAGGTCTGTAGAGCAACAGTAACATTCAATAAGTAACCAAACAAAACTTTGGATTTACAAGAAATAGTTTCAAACAAAGGTATAGTTTACAAATCTTCATTAAGCAACACTAACAAAATACATTAGGACAGAACTTTCGGAATTTAAAAGATAATAACACAGACTATAAAATAAAATGGGAAATACTAAACAGAAAAATATCACAATTTAATACTAAACTCGGTTGCAGACTTTGCAACTTAGCAAAATCGAAATTGATAAATCAGCCAAGCACATAACACTTAACAAGAAAAGCGAAATACAAAATATATGCATTAACTACCAAAAATACTTTTTTAGCAAAATTAAAGCCAACTAAGTATTAAATTAAATTAAAATTAAGCCGCAAACACGAACAGTTTAAAACGTTTTTCTAATACAAGCTTTACAAACTTTTCAAAATACAGAAAATCTTATACCAACAACAAAACTAAAAACAAACTTAACTTGCTTTACAAAACCCTTCATTATTACTGCATCACAATAATTATAAAATTTTCAAATTCTTAATTTCTATTAATCTTTTTTAATAAACTTTATCTTAACTGAGGAGTATATGGGGTGTTATATCTCATATAAGAAACGGTCGTCTAAATATATTTGTTTATTATATAATCTATAAAATATTTAGCTCCAATTTAAGTTGTTGAGCGCTATCGACCAGAAAAAAAAAACTATTTTATAAAGTTTAATACATAAATTAATATATAAAGTAGTATTTTTGATTAAAGTTATAGAGTTTATATGGTGCACAGTTTTAAAAACTCTATGAAAACTCTAGATAGTTTAAAGTAATATTATTTCGAATATAATAAGCTGTACAACATAAATGTTTTTTTTAATTTTCTACTTTTGCTACCGCAGTTGTTTCAAAAACAATCAGTTTTATAATCCACTATATACTTTTTCTTAAAAACTTTAAAAACAATATTATGTTGTTAAGTACAAGTAAAATACAAAGATTTATAAGTGCTGAAAATTTAATAAAAAATTCAAAAATTATAATATATTTGTTATTTTAGTTCCAAAATTTAATTAATTCTAATAACTTACAGTACCATACTTTTCTTTGCATTTTTTATTTATTTACAATACAGATATTTTTGGTTTGTTTTCTACTTATTAAACGTAAAGTTGTATAACTATTAAAGCAGCGCATGGTATTAAAAAAAATCTTTTATAAATAAATGCAAATTTATTTTTCTATTCGTCTTAGTCTAGCTTGAAATAATAAATTGTTAGTATGAATATTAAATTCTAATCACAACTGTATTTTAAATAATTTTCTTGGATATTAATTTTGTTCTAGCTTAAACAGCAAATTAATCACTTTAATTGTTTTTTGTTTTTTTGTAATTTATATTGTTTTTTTTTTGTCAATAGATACAGACTCATTTAGACTAAAGTTAAACCGTCTGTTATTTATTAAAGGATAAAATTTATTCTTTAATAAGTTAATTTCGGCAAATAGATACTCATATTTTTTAGTAGGTTTGTGTTAAATCTTATAAGCGTCTAAAATTAGAAATAAATTTTAAACTTCAAGTACTATTATGCTTATTGTTTTGTAGTTGAAGTAAGAATATAATGTTAAATTTAAAATAATTTTATATAATGGATCATATCAAGTAGTAGGCAAAAGTTTATTTTAACAATAGAATCAAAGGTTAATCTCTATACATATATCTATTGAAATTAAACTTTTTTTATTACTTCACAAAATTTCAATATATTTAATTAACCAAGAAAAAAATATTAGTTATTTTCTTAACTTCTGAGTCTTTTCAGAAATAAGCATCGAGCAACAATAAAAAATTAGAAACAATTTTAGGAAGTTTTTTTTAAGGTGTATCAAAAAACATCTTTGATTTTTAAAATTTTAATGTATTTTTTTGACTTAAACGAAAGAATTTAACCTCAAAATCTTTTGAAGGTAAACAAGTCTTTGAAAACAAAAACAAAATTAGAGATTTTCGAGTAAAATTTGTTAGGCTTCACGCCAAGCAAATACATAATTAATGATCAAAAAGCTTTTATGTAAAATCTCATGTCAATTAGAACTACCGATAAGAATAGAAAGTTTTTATCAACTAAAAGTTTTTATCAACGTTGGTTGAAGAACCAAAAGTTTTACTAATAAAAAAATTAAATTAGTATTGTTTTTTTTTAAACGTTGTTTTTGAAACAGTTTTTATTATAGTGTACAAAATAAACATATACATAATTAATGAATTAAAAAACTTTTACTGTCAATTAAAGCTACCGGTAGGAGATATATTTACTACCGGTATAAATTGAACTTTTAAAACCAAGTAGAATTACTTAACTTAAAGCAAATTGAGTTCTTTGAAATTAGATATCAATAAAAATTAAATTCCTAAACTAGACATTAATATAAAAACTAAGGTCATTCAATTACTTACATTAGAATTTCTAAAGTTTTTTAAAGATATACTAAACTTAAAGAAACATTTTAATGGTTTTAAATTTTTGAAAGTTTAATCCACAGTTTTAGTCGCATAAAATCAATTTTGTTATCTCTTTTTGACTTTTAGAATCTTTGTAAAAAATTTGTCATTGTGAATAAAAAGGTTATTTTGATTTTAATCACATTATCTTTTTTAATACAACAAAAGTTTAATCATTTATTTAAACTTGCTTAAAGCTTTTGATATGTATGCATTTTACATACATACCTAATAATTTTATAATTATAATTGTAATTGCAAAAGTTTATCAAAATAACTAGAGTAAATTTAAACTTTAAGAGTTACAATTTTTTCTGTATAAAGCTAGAAAAGCTGTCTCAGCTTCAAACTTTTTCCACCAGCTACTTCTATATAATAATTTTAAGTTCTATGTACTAAGAATAAATAAATAAAAATGTAAAAAGAAAATTAAATTCAGTATATACAGATAACAGAATATGTATGTGTTAAGTAGTTTAAAGTAGATTAAATATTAAATTCAAGAAAAAGGATAAGTTTTTAAATTACTTGCTTTCATCAAGTGAACACATATTGCTAATAGTAAAACTTGTATATAAAACTTTTTGAATTTTTACTGTTTAGTATAAAATTCTTTCTGTACTCAAGCTTTTTTCATGTTTTACCTTATGATTGAGAATTAAGTTGTTTGATTTAACTTTAAATAATTAAATACAATATTACTTCATCTAAAAACATTTGAACACCAAAGTTTATTTCTTGTTATTTATCAAATAGTTATAACAATACTTATAAACCTAGAGTCAGTTGATTTAAAACATTTATTTAAAAATATTTTTATTTTACTTGCAAACATGTAGCGACTTATTTTGTTTCATCAACAAAATATAACATGTTTTGGGTAAATATTTTGGGTGTTTTTAATTCAAAAAAGTTTAGCATTTTGAATAAATAAATATCACGTATATTTTTTATTGTATTTGCCGTCAGTAGAAACTTGTATACTGTTTTTGTTTCAGTGAGCTTTTAAAAACTACATTTAAAATTTGTTTATATACAATAAGAGCTTATGCAAATTAAATTTGAGTCGAGAATTTTATTTTCAAAAAATTGTTTAAATGACCTTGAAGTAACATTTTACAGTAAAACTTTTTTATGGAGTTATAAGTTAATTATTTCATTTAAAAACGCATTTAATCTTGTTCATCTTTAAATTCTTTTAATATTTTTGTTTTTGAATAAATTATTTTTTACTTTTTATTTACATTAAAAAATAAACCATTTTATAAGTTTATTACGAACATATTAAGTCATACGAACAACTATTTAAAGCATGCTAGCAAACCAACACGTTTAAAGAAAAAAAATAGTTTCAGAGTCAAAAAATACTAATAATTAAAATTTGATAACTTGTAAGTATCATAAGCTAAATGGTTACAGTTTGTTTTTTTCTTAAAAAGTATAAACTAATATAAGGAAAACATTAGAGATATTAAAGTTCTTTTATTAACTAAAAGTAAATATTAAGATCTTTTTAGTACTTTATGTTGATGTTAATAAAAGCATAGAAAAAGTATTATGACGTATCTTTAAAGTCTTAATCATACTTTAAAAAAACCTTGGGCGAAAAATAACTATTCTATATTTTAGACAATAAAACAGACATATTTTATTTTCTGTATTGAAATAGACTTAATATTAAAACACCAGTAATTTGTTGACAACATAGTTTTTATTAACTAATGCTTTTTTTTGTTTAGTTTAGAAGTTTAAGATTTTGGAAAAATAGTTTAAAATGATTAAAACATTTCTTAAGTATTAATTTTTTTTTCAATATCAAAAACAATGATTGAACAAACAAAGAAGTAGTTGTACCCGTTTAAAAGTATTTCAAGCTAAATTAAAAAGTAAAACTGTAATGAAACAACTTTTTTTTGCATTTAATTCGTTACAGACTTACAATCATTAATTTAGTTTACAATAAAAACCGTGTGAAAATAAAAGTGCACAATGTTTGTTTAAATATAAACAAAAGCAAAATTTTATAATATTTAAACCAAAAAACAGATTAAAGTTGACCTAGATTGCAAAAGTCGTGTATTTGAATCATAAAATTACGTCAGTTAGTGACGTAGTGAAAGTGAAATTACGTCAATTTAATGGTCTGATGACATCATAGCCAGCGGTTGCTCGATTAACTTTATCAGCCTTTGATCTTTTTTCACCCCTTTGATGAACTCCGCCACCGTGATTCTTCCTGTATGTAGTTATTATGACGTCACAAATAATTAGAGTAAACGTTTTATTAATAATCCTCACTAAGTGTAAACTGGTTTAATTTAGTGGAAGTTTTTTGCAAATTATTTAAAACTATTATGTTGTAACTGAATAAAGTTTTTTTTGTGTGTTTTATTTAACTCATTTCCGTATCACCAAACAAGTAAATACGTCACATCTTGCACACTAAAAGGCGAAGAAGCTTATGTTACTTACAATTACTTACGTATTGGTAATATTTAAGTTATTTGTGTGATCATAAAATTATATAAATGTAATATATATTTAAAATGTAGGAGCACTTTTTTAAATTGCATAAAAGCATAAAACTAGTAATATTTCAAAACATCTTTTAAAAACGTGTGCAATTCAATCAATACTGTCACAATACTTCAAACTGATATGTGTTAATGTACATGAAATTTACCATCCATGTCCTTGTCAATTCCGTGAAAAGCTTCAACTCCGCATTTCAACTGTTCCGGTTCACTGACTCCATTCATACTGTATACTGCCTAATTCACAATAAATAAACAAGTTGTTAATATTTGTAATAATTAATAAAAGTAGTAGTTGTTATACAAGTGTTGTAATTTTGTTGTTAATTTCAATCATTCTTTGGGTATACCACCTTATTAGGAATAAAAAATAAATTAGTAAAAGCAGTCCTGTAATATCATAAATGTTGTAAAAGACTATTTAGCGAAATAATTGTAAAAGTTGTCATAATCTAATGTTAGTTTTAGTTGTCCTGGCTCGCTTTCTCTGTTTATTATAAACACAGACGTAATAACTGTAATGTCATAGTCAGGTCATGTGGCATCATTAATAGTTTAGAAAGTTCTTAACTAAAGGAGCAGTATCGTCCTTACTTTGGACGATTTATTAGTTCGGGAATAATAAATAGTAAGGGACGGAATGACTGAA
Organism: Thalia democratica; assembly: GCF_965202585.1. Classification (NCBI taxonomy): domain Eukaryota; kingdom Metazoa; phylum Chordata; class Thaliacea; order Salpida; family Salpidae; genus Thalia; species Thalia democratica. The sequence goes on along the minus strand of NW_028139379.1, from coordinate 11,716 downwards.
GATTTGGAAATTTTAGGCTATTATAGAACTTTAAATAAAACTTACTGTCACTAAATATTTTGGGGCTTCTTAAAGGGGGATTATTTTTTAACTCTCCGCTAACGGGGTGATTAATAAAATGATTTTAGAAAACCCCCTGGTTTTGAAGTGCAGTTGATGAAAAACTTAACTATTTGGTGTTAAAATAAGTTGAGCGACGTTAATAGTAAAAAATCTATATGTGTAACAATTTTAATATATTCATATAGTAAATTTAAAACAATAAGATCTCAAAAAAAAAGAGGGAGTGAAGTAATTAAGTTTGTATTAACAAAAAATCTTATGCAAAACGTAAACAACTTTTTTTCCCTTAAAATTTATAAAACCCGTTTTTTTTACTTTATATAAACTTAAACTTGGCATAGAGTTTATATAAATTAAATCAACTTAAAAATAGTATTTTTAAGTAAAACCAATTAAATTTTGAATTCAGCAAAGTTGTTTCTAACTTTTTTGTATTGCAGTCAAGTTCATTGAAAATATAGAAGTAAATAATTTTAAGTTAAATATGTTTAAATCACTATATAGTTTTTTCTTTTAAATAAGAAACTAAACACTATAACATAATTTGATTAAACATGAATTATTTACTAAACATGAAAGGAATTAGTTGAGATGAAGATTTATAAAAGTTATTTTTATTTAAACTTTTATACAGATTGTGGTGAAACTCAATTAACTCATGACTATCTTAATTTTTTGATAAAAAAATTTCAAACCGAATTTGTACACAGTTTTTACTAACAACACTTCAAGTCTCAACACTTTTTTAGATTACATTTTTATAAAAAGATCTGTTTATTTTTTAATTTATTTGTTTTGAACGGATAATTGAACATTAATAAAATAATTTATTAATGTATTTAAAAATAATTATTGAAAAGTTCATACAGCTCGCGGTGAACTCAGTAACTATCTGAAATTTTTAAAAATACTTTTTTTAAATTAATTGTACATAGTTTTAATTAAAAACACCTAAATGCTCTTTTAGATTATATTTTCATAAAAATATCTCTTTACTTTTTTATGTTTATTTGGTTTTTTTTCTTTGTAATAAATGGATAACTGAACATTAAAGAAAGCTGTCAAAGTATATGCAATTAATAAAACTAAAGTTTATTTGTTACTATTAACATAGTTTTTGTGTTTTAAATAATAAAAAATAAATTCTGTATAATTTATTATTATTTGAATCTGCAAACAATGTTTTTTTATTCGCCGTACAAATGTATTAATATGCAAAATTTTACTATTTCACAAGCAGAACAATGTTTTGTTTTAAAGTATAGTTTTTAATTTCGTATCTTAAACCTAAGCTCGTTTACAAAGAATATTACCAGTAAAAAAAAACAACTGCAAGTACGCAATAATGTTATATAATGTTTATGTTTATTTTATATTTTCCTATTAACTAATTTCCCTTATATTTACTTAAGTACAAAATAAATAAAAAAAGTTAATTACTTTCTGATTACTTGATCTTATTACATATGCTTGTGTGCTTCGGGTTATTTTATTCTTACTTAAAAGTTCTGAAGATCATTTTAGGAGAAACATTGTCAGCTAAAGTAGCAATCGTTGAATAAAACTTTGCAATATATATTTACAATGTTAGCTGTATGAAACAACTATACTGGTTTTAAGAATTCGACTAGTAGTAATAAAATATTTAAAAACCCATAAAGTGGGCTCTGTAAAAGTTTATTTAGTTTTAATATTTTTTTCTATATATATACATGTATATATATTTCTGTTTATAGATTTTCTAAAAGTTCTGAATGGTAGCGCTCGACAGGTTGAATTGGAGCTCAATATTTATTATTTATAATAAACAAATATATTTAGACGACCGTTTCGTATATGGAATGTAACATTACTCTTCAGTAAAGCTAAAGTTTATTAAAAAGTTTAACATAAATTTAAAATTTGAAATTTTATAAGTTTTGTGTCGTAGTACTAATGAAGAGTTTTTGTGTAGCGAGCTAAACTTAAAAATACGTTACTTATAGTTGTGATATTGGTTTGAGAATCTACGCATTTTAAAAGTTTTGTATTATATTTTGTATTAAAAATTTTTTTTATACTGGTCGTGTTCGTGGCTTAACTTTACTTTGATTTAAAATGCAGTTAGTTTTAATTTTGCTATAAATTTGTAAATTATTTTATATTAAATATATATTTTATAGCAAAATTCCACAAATAACAAATAAATTAAACAAGTAAATGCGAATAAAACTGAAAGAAAAATGAAAAAAATACTGAAGAGCGTGTCCGAAAAGTACTTCTATTTTGTATTTTGTTTGCAATAAACTTTAATGTATAAAAATTGTGATTTTTATAATGGAAAAACCATTATTTCAATATTTTTAAATGTATTGTAATTAACAAACTAGTACACTAAAATTATTCTCACCTTCAATGATACATATTGTAGTTAAAACAAGTAGACACTGCAACTTCATACTGTTGTGATGCAAAAATGTTTTTGATATTTTTATTTATAGCTTTTTTATATATTTTCAATGTAATATAAGCCTTGAGGCAATAAAATTTTATCATACTTTGAACGCTAAAAAAATCAAAATCATAGTTATTATAAATGCTAAAGATTTATTTTAATCGTTTCTATGTGGTAAAAGTTAAGGCCTACGTAAACCTTAAAAAGCTTTTATGACTAATTTTTGTTTATAAATGAAACACTTGTTATTCATTAATAGAAAGTTTTAAAATAAAACTAGTAAGAAATACTCAATTTTAAATCCAAACATATTTTGTCCAATTTAATATTACACCACAACATTTTTAAGGGCTTTATTTTTATTTTTCAAATATTTGTTTTAAGAAATTATATACATAATGTTTTGTTTGTAATCGTTGTCGGTTTTATTAAAACAAATGTTTAGAAATGTGAAAATTAATAGATGCATCTAAAAACTTATTTGTAAATAACATTTTGTTCTAGTTGTAACAAAAGTAAATGCTATGGTTTATTTTTACATTTAAATCATCTTAAGCAGCTGTAAATATATAAAACTTTATTTTAAAAAAGATACAATTTTTTTTTTGTCATATAGTGTATGTTAAATCACTTTTAAAAGTTTATAAAACTAACTTAAGTAGGTGTAGAAGTTATCTAAACAAAAAAAAAATATTGACTTTATTTAAATTTATTAATGCTTATAACATTAAATAAAAACATATGCTGTTTAAGTTATTAAAATTAGTTTTTTTTTTTATAAAAGCAATATGGTTTAAAAAAATAACTATGGTTGTAAAAATTTTAAAACGATTTTAAAAATTCAGATAATTTTATGTAGGAAATTATTTATTTCATGACATAGTGTTGTATGTACACATGATTCTATCCAAAAAATAAAGATGGCACTTAGAAAATTATCTGATATATTGTAAATTGTTGTATATATATATTATTGCTTATTGAACAATAATTGTTCTAAGGATCTGGTATACGAAGGAACCTTTCGGTTATCGAGTCGTACACCATATGTTAAGTTTTTAAGATTGTGTAATACTCAGAATAAGTTCTTTATACTTTTTGTTTAAAAAAGTAATAGTGGCATTTTTTAATCTTGGTAAAATAAAACATTACGAATTCATAAACAAAAGCAAAAATTTGAACTTCAACTAAAAAGTTAAAAGATAAAAAACAAGTTTAAATTTACTACGAAAGTCAAAACTTAACCTTAAAATATTTTTCTATAAATCACTTTCGTTTACGGATTCAAACGTTTTTTTATCATAAAAAACTTCTAATTTATAATCTGTAGGGAATACTCATGAGAATGTAATTTTTTAATTTGTTGTCAATATTTATTTGAGGTATTACATTTAAAAAAAATCTACAAGTACCATCACAACCTAACACGTATTTTTGATACAATTGGTTTCCTAAGCAACTGGTTTCGGTGTAAAAAACCACATTATTTCTACAAATAATTCAGTTTCGCTTATAAAAAGTGAATACTAACTTTTCTTGACATGTTGATTAAATCTAAAACAGTTGTCTCTAAAAGTTTAGTTTGAATAAAAATATTGAACCTTTCATTCTTAAATTTCTTTACTTTTAAAATTTTTTCTTAGTTACAAGTTACAAATGTAAAACTGTTCAAAAGTTTTGGTTTTTTGTTTTCGTTTTACTTTCAAAAATCAATACAATCATATGGAGATTAGTTATCTATTTTGGTTTAACATTTGACTAAAACTTAAGGTCTAATAATCTTTGAAATAGACACATATAAAAAACTGAGTACTTTTAGATAAATAAGATTACGTATATGTATTTTTTAACTGTTATAAACAAAAGACGTTTCAAAAACATAGACATTTTCGTTATCTAATATTTTATATTTACAATTTAACACATTTATTATACTTTACGATTTGAGTAAAATATTAAATAGTAAGTAATGTAAAATAAGAAATATTTTGATATTAAATAAACATTAAAAATTACTTTTATTAACTTTAAAATAATGCACAACAATAAAACATAATAAAAGTTTTTTTATAATCTTCGAAATTTTCTTGTTTATTTTACAATAATTATACTTAAAATTAACAGTAGCATTAACTACTAGCAATTTAAGTTTATTTTGAGCTAAAACAATGTAATAAGTTTTTAATTTGCTGTAAATTATTATGGCGAATTAAATGGTATACTCACACATTCACAATTCTACCCCGATCAAATCTCACCCATTTTTTTACTTTAAGTTTTTATTTTTCATTCTACTGACACTGTTACGTCTAACTTTTACCCGTCGGTAATTTTTATTTTGTTTTATTTGTTTATTTTTACTTTACTTGATCCGGTGGGAAATGTGTGCGGGTTTGAACAGAGCTTAGTTTAGAATTTGAATATATTAAAAGCTATGTTCCACACTTTATGACAAAAATTGTGCCCCCTGTGAGGTTCGAACTCACGACCTTCAGATCATGAGACTGACGCGCTGCCTACTGCGCCATGGAGGCTCGCAGATGATGACAGTTGTAACGATTTATAAAGCTGTTTACGATAAGTAAGCGGTTAAACTATTTTGTAATTAAAACAAGTTTATACTTGAAAAGATCACACAACGAAAATTTTTCCTATGATTTGAAGTAATTAATAAATTGATTTTATAATTAACGACCAAAATAAAACACAGATCAATATTTTATTAAGTTGTTTATTTTTGTAAACTCAGGCTATTACTCTCTTTTGAAAGCTAACAAAATACGTTTTATAAAGTCAAAGTATGTTATAAATACATATTTAGTGTTAGTTGTATACAGGGTGCACGACTATTCAAATTCGGACAATTCAAATTCCGACAATTCAAATTCTTAAAGAGAAATTTAAACAGCCACAAATAAAAAAGTAATGTGTATTTGACAAATATAAAAAATACATATGTAAGTCATATTAATACCTACAAGCCATTTAGTTCTTTTTGCAAATCATTAAATATTTCTAGAGATATGGCTTAAATAAAGCAAAAAACATAGTTATTTTTAGTAATTTTAAAATATCTTAAAAAGTATTTTAGATTTTTAAAAAAGGAAAAAGTGGTTTGTAGGTATTAATAAGATCTACATATGTATTTTTTATTTTCCTCAAATTTGTATTATTTATTTAGATATAGTCATTTAAAAATTTTTCTAAGAATTTGAATTGTCGGAATTTGAGTTGTCCGAATTTGAATTGTCATGTAACCTTGTATACAACATGCATAGTAACACTTTAACAGAACTGTAATACAAAGTAACAAAACATGAATAAAAAACATTTTATAGAAGATTTGTAAAGATAAAAAATTAAAAAATTTTTTTTTTTTAATTCACTATATACTTGTTTACTTTTATATTCTTCAATTAGTGTCGGTTTATATTTTAATTGTTTCGTTTTTCTTTAAAAAGACTTGTTTAGAAACTTAGATTTTTTATATTTCTAATTACAAAATAATTATAAACTATTAATAAAATGGAAACTTAAAAAAATAAATGTAAAATGCTATCAACTTCAAACAAACTATTCACAGAATACTAACAACTTTACAGATTTCTTATTATTTAACTAATATAGAATTTATAAAAATCCCTCTTGTGTTGAAAAACTTTCGAAATTTATTTTTATAAAATCTGTAAATTGTTATAATTAGTGAGCATTCCTTACATTTTCTTTAACTAAACTGTTTTTGTATCGGAACTTAATATATTGTTTAAATAGTCATTTCAGCACAATTTTTTTAACTATTTTAATGCAAACAAAATAACTTCTTGTCTTCTTTTTTTAATACCTCTGCCAAAAAACATTATTTACAATCAAATGATAAATCTTTTATATTCTTTAAACCATAAAAATCTGGGATAAAATTACAGTTACAACAACTAAAAATAACAACAAGTGAATTTTATCAAGTATAAGTCTAAAATAGTGTTTTTTATTGAAAAAATTAGATACAAGATTTTTATAAAAATTAGTTTTCTTAAATTCTAAAGCCTTTTACACTTTTAAATATTTCAGAGATTTTTTTTTCAAATAAAGAAACTGATACTTTTAGTTTTTAGTTTTATGTCTCTTTTTACAATTATAAAAAATAATGTTAGTGTGCTATGAACAATGGGAACGGGTCAAAATTGCACAAAGTCAAAAACACACTAATACAAAATTGCACGAGGGTACAAAATTGCTCGAAGACAAAATTGCACAAAGGGTCGATTTAGAAAGAGTTACAACTTTGCACGGAGGGTCATTTTTGCACAAGAGTAAAAAAATAAAAAAGTAAATATTTAAAAAACCATAAAAGATAGTAAATAATTAAATTCCAAAAAAAATCTATTATAAAAACATCTATTGACCGAGGGAAAGGGTTAGGAGTATCAGTTATAGTAAAGGAAAAAGTAAAGACTAAAGAAAATTAATAAAAAATTAGGATAAAAAAAAATTCAATTCGTGAAAAATATCTTCGTGGAAAGTGTATTCGTACAAAAAAATCTTCGTGCAGTTTTGTGCCCACCTGCAATTTTGTCCCCTCGTGAAATTTTGTATATTTAAGAACAGCTAAACAGATTGATTATCAAGTTTTGCAATTAAGAAAAAGGTTTAAAAAAAAACTTACAAACAATGCTCACTACAAATGTTCCTATCATTAAACAACATATTTTCTATAGTATTGTTTATTGAAAGACAATAAATACGCACAAAAATTTTGCTCCAAGGACCTGGTGTACAAAAAAACCTAACAATCTGCTGCTACCTCTTTTTTTACTACGTATCAGGCACGTAGCATGGTACATTTCTGCAAATTCGCAGAAACGTATAAAATGTTGCCAAAAAAACTCGGTTTTGTTTCAATTTCTTAGCTTAAAAAGAGCCTGCTTTCTTAGCTTTAAGTATATTTTAGTACTCAATTTAATGCCTTCCTGATAGATAATTCGAAAATATAAATACTTTGCACCACTTTTGGTGTCTGAAAAAAGAACAAATTAAATAAATTTAAGTTATATACATTTAACTCAGCTCAAGTTCTCTCTATCAAAAAGCAATGTAAGAAAATCTTTTTACAGCTAAAGATTTTAAATTTGTGGATTGTGAATTAAAAGTCATGATCTTTTGTTGGTAAAAACTCTCTACAGCGCAATAAGACAAGTGTATAGGAGCAGGACCAACTTAAGAAAGTTCATGGAGAGCTCAAGCAGGGACAATTTGAACACGAATTTCCTTTTGAACGACAACTTTTTGCAAATTAGATGCAGATTATTCAATTTATCTAACTTATAAGCCGACTTTACATAGATGTTATGAAAAATTGCCCCCTGTTCAGATTATGAGACTGACGCGCTGCCTACTGCGCCAAGGAGGCTACGATAAACAATTGTTAAAACAGTATATAAAGCTGTTTACAATAAGTTTGGGGTAAAATTATTTTTGTGAATTAGTACTTGAAGTTTAAAACGAAAAAAAAATCACACCGGAATTTTTTTTCTATGATTTGGAGTACTTAATGAGTGGATTTTATAATTAACGACCAAAATATTACACGATAAATTTTTTCTGAAACTCTTTGTGTTCATAAGTTTAGGCTATTACTTTTTTCAAACGCTTACAAAAAAACTTTGTAATTTAACTATTTTTTTAATTTTTTTGCTAATTTAATACTAAAGTTACAGTTTAATTAAAAACGTTAAATACATATACATAACATAAGTAAAGTTTAATTTAAATCCATTCTATTAAATAAACTAAATAATTTACAAATTTATTAAACAATTTTTCAAATTCAACTTTATCGGTTTATGTTTTTATTTTTTATTTTTATATTAAAAAGCCGGTAATATTCTGAAGCTTAGAAATATATATATATGGAATACATTGTAAACTTCAAAATATTATTCACACTAAAGCAATTTATAATTTGGTTATTAGTCGACTAAAATAAAAACTCCTTATAAGAATTAAAAAAAAATTGAAAATTAAATTTTATATGGGTGGTTTTCATCAAAGGATGTGGTAATTGAATTTAAAAACTATTTGCCTATTTTAGAACCTACATTTAGACTAAACGGTGGGTTCAAAAATGTTATATTTCATTTTATTTATTTTTGTATAAAATATTAAAAAAAAACCATAAAAAATATTCAACCGCAACACAGTTAAAGTATCATACAGTTTTACAAGCAATTTTAGAACAAAAAATTAGCACCCAACAATAAAATTTTAAACAAATACAATATAAACGATAAAAGTAACTCAAAAGATAAACTTTGCAATTGCCGCAAAGAACTTTACCCTTTAAACAATCAATGCCTTGTTTCTAACATAGTCTGTAGAGCAACAGTAACATTCAATAAAACAACCGAATAAAACTTGGGATCTACAAGAAATAATTTCAAACAAAGATATAGGAATCACAAGTATTCATTAAGCAACAAAATACATACGACAGAACTTTCGGAATTTAAAAGATAATACCACAGACTATAAAATAAAATGGGAAATACTAAACAGAAAAAAATCACAATTTAATACTAAACTCGGTTGCAGACTTTGCAACTTAGAAAAATCAAAAATGATAAATCAGCCAAGAACAGAACACTAAACAAGAAAAGCGAAATACAAACTATATGCATTAATTACCAAAAATACTTTTTTAGCAAAGTTAAAGCCAACTAAGTATTAAATTAAATTAAAATTAAGCTGCTAACACGACCAGTTTAAAGCGTTTTTCTAATACAAGCTTTCCTAACTTTTCAAAATGCAGAAACTCTTAAACCAGTAACAAAACTAAAAACAAACTTAACTTGTTGTACAAAATTCATTATTACTGCATCACAATACTTATAAAATTTTCAAATTCTCATTTTCTTTTAATCTTTTTTAATAAACTTTATCTTTACTAAGAAGTATATGGGATGTTATACCTCATATAAAAAACGGTCGTCTAAACCTATTTGTTTATTATATGATCTAAAAAATGTCTAGCTCCAATTGAAACTTGTTGAGCGCTATCGACCAGAAATTAAAAAAAAACTATTATATAAAGTTTAATATATAAAATAATATATAAAGTAGTATTTTTGATTAAAGTTATAGAGTCAAATCAGTTTTTAAACCGTGCACAGTTTTAAAAATTCTATGAAAACTCTAGATAGTTTAAAGTAATAATATTTCGAGTATAATAAGCTGTACAACATAAGTGTTGTTTTTAATTTTCTACTTTTGATACCGCAATTGTTTCAAAACCACAAACATAATCAACTATATACTTTTTCTTAAACACTTTAAAAACAATCTTATGTTATTAAGTACAAGTAAAATACAGAGTTTTATTAGTGCTGGAAATTTAATAAAAAATTCAAAAGTTAAAATACATTTGTTATTTTTAGTTCCAAAATTTAATTCATTACAATAACATACAGTACCATACTTTTTTTTGCATTTTTTTTTATTTACAGTACAGATATTTTTGGTTTGTTTTCTACTAATTAAAGGTAAAGTCGTATAACTATTAAAGCAGCGCATGATATTAAAAAAAATATTTTGTAAACAAATGTAAATTATATTTTTCTATTCGTCTTAGTCTAGCTTAAAGTAACAAAATTTGATAAAAATAATAAATTCTAATCACAACTGTACTTTAAATAATTTTCTTGAATATTAATTTTATTTTAGCTTAAACAGCACATTAATGATTTAATAACTTTAATATACCTTTTTTTTTTTACATTTTTATTGTTTTTTTGTCAATAAATACAGATTTATTTAGACTAAAAATAAACCGTCTGTTATTTATTAAAAGATAAAATTTTATTCTTTAATAAGTTAATTTTGGCAAATAGGTATTTTCAATTTATAATATGTTTGTGTTAAATCCAGTAAGCGTCTAAAATTAAAAATAAATTTCAAAATTCTAGTACCATTATACATATTGGTTTCTTGTTTTAGTAAGAATACGATGCTAAAATTGTAAATACTTTATTTGATGTATCATATCAAGTAGTAGGCAAAGTTTATTTTAACAATAGAATCAAAGGTTAATCTTCATCATACTTTTTATTGAAAATTAATTTTTTTTTATTACTTCACAAAATTTCAATATATTTAATTAACCAACAAAAAAATATTAGTTTTTTTCTTAACTTCTGAGTCTTTTCAGAAATAAGAAGTATATAAGCATTAAGCAACAATAAAAAACTAGAAAACAATCTTAGGAAGTTTTTTTAAGGTGTGCCAAAAAACATCTTTGATTTTTAAAATTTTAATGTATTTTTTGACTTAAACGAAAGAAATTTAACCTCAAAATCTTATGAAGGTAAACAAGTCTTTGAAAACAAAAACAAAACTAAAGATTTTCGAGTAAAATTTGTTCGGCTTCACGCAAAGCAAATACATAGATAATGATCAAAAAGCTTTTATATAAAATCTCATGTCAATTAGAACTACCGATAAGAATTAAAAGTTTTTATCAACTAAAAGTTTTTATCAACGTTGGGTTGAAAGAATTAAAAGTTTTACTAACAAAGATATTAAATAGTATTGTTTTTTTTAACGTTGTCTTTGAAACAGTTTTTATTATAGTGTACAAAATAAACATATACATAATTAATGAATTAAAAAACTTTAATGTCAATTAAAACTACCGGTAGGAGATATATTTACTACCGGTATAAATTGAATATTTTAAACCAAGTAAAATTGCCTAACTTAAAGCAAATTGAGTTCTTTGAAGTTAGATATCAACAAAAATTAAGTTCCTAAACTAGATATTAATATAAAACTAAGGTCATTCGAATTACTTATATTAGAATTTCTAAAGTTTTTAAAAGATATACTAAACTTAAAGAAACATTTTAATGGTTTTAAGATTACGAAAGTTTAATCTACAGTTTAAGTCGCGTAAAATTTATTTTATTCTCTCTTTTTGACTTTTAGAATCTTTGTAAAAAAAGTTTGTCATTGTGAATAAAAAGGTTATTTTAATTTTAATCACATTATCTTTTTTAGTACAACAAAAGTTTAATTACTTATTTAAACTTGCTTAAAGCTTTTGATATGTATGCATTTTACATACATACCTAAATCTTTAATAACTGTAATTGTAATTGCAAAAGTTTAACAAAATAACTAGAATAAACTTAAACTTTAAAAGTTACAATTTTTCTGTATTAAGCTAGA